>NC_063438.1:28685082-28822808 GCF_020379485.1 Brassica napus | reverse complement strand
TTCAGCCAGATGGTTTCGAGATACTATCCGAGTCTATAATTCTGTCCTTTGCTTTTACCTCCGTTTGAATGAAAATGGATTATAGTGTCGTCCACGCACCTGGTCCTTATACTATACGGATCCAAGGTCAAACCACCACAGAATTGGCTCCCTCATACCACGACAAGGCTGTCTCCCAGAATATCTCCAGCTTTACATATTTGAAACGGCTAACGAACTCAAAACCGCCTAAACGCGATGGGGCAACCTCAGCAGAAGGTAACCTCGATGAGCCAACGTTAGCCCTCCTCATCGAGATGATTGACGAGAACAATTGTCTGGCAAAGATCTTTCGTCGTGCACGAGACCACTACGAAAGCGTTGGTCAGAGTTTACTATTAGGTTAGTCCAAGATAAAGGGAAGGGGAAGGAATATGATCTTCCAACTACAAGCGAGGTGGCAGGTCTTATTGTGGGGGATATAACATCAACAATTGGACAACGAGATATAGTGGTTCAGTTTCAATCTGACACTCTGCAGCAGATACGTGACGATCCCCTCTATATATGAGCCTCCAATACCCTCTTTTGTTTCCGTATGGTGAATACGGGTTTCACCCAGAAATTCCCCTGCATCTTGAGACAGGCACTTCAAGAACAAGGCAATTCGTGACCATCCGTCAATACTACGCTTCTCTAATCCAAACACGTCCTAACCAAGGAATGACGTTGATTAAAGGCGGTCGTCTCCTCCATCAGTTTATTGTGGACGTTTACACAGCGATTGAAGAAGACCGACTGAGGTGGGCGAGAAATAACCAAGAAATCTTGCGGGCTGAGCTCTACAGCAATGTCCTTGATGCTGTAAGTAAAGGTGACACTGATGCTAAAATTATTGGCCAGAGATTTATACTGCCACCAAGTTTCACCGGAGGCCCCCGGTACTTGGTTGAGAAATACCACGATGCTATGGCTATTTGCAGGGAATTCGGCAATCCAGATTTGTTTATCACGATGACGCCAATCCAAACTGGAGCGAGATTAAAGAACATCTTCAGAAATACGGTGGAGATTCTCCTAATGATAGACCGGATATTGAATGTCGGGTTTTTAAGATGAAGCTAGATCAACTGCTCAAGGATTTCAAAGCAGGCACTTTTTTCAAGCCATATAAGGCAGCTCTCCACCGAATAGAGTTTCAAAAAAGAGGTCTCCCTCATGCACATATATTATTGTGGTTAGGAAATTCTACCAGAACACCAAGTGCAGAAGAAGTGGATGAAATAATTTCGGCCGAGCTCCCCACAAAGAGGAAGACCCAGCTGCTTACGACTTAGTCACGAAACACATGATCCACGGTCCATGTGGACACTTCAATCCGAAGTCACCATGTATGGAAAACAATGTGTGCACGAAAAAGTATCCTCGGCCGAATAACGACAACACTTCGATTGACAAATCCGGGTATGTGTTATATCGTCGACGCCGAAACAAAGATCCGGGTACAGTTAAGTCTGGAGCTGTACTAGACAACACTTTCGTCGTGCCTCATAACATTAACCTTCTGAAGAAGTACGAAGCTCATATTAATGTTGAATGGTGTAATCGGACAAGCGCGGTGAAATACTTATTCAAGTACATAACCAAGGGCGTTGACCGAGCAACCGCTGTTATTGAGAAAGGAAATACAGCAACTACATCCGACGCCACAGGATCCGGAGGATCAAAGGAGAAAGTCCTAAGGCAACGCAATGAGATCCAAGACTACATTGAAGCCCGATATTTATCAGCTTGTGAGTCTATGTGGCGGACTTTCGCATTCCACATACACAAAAGAAAGCCGTCAGTTGAAAAGCTTATCATTCACTTGGAAGGCGAACATAATATTACGGTTAAATCAACAGACAACCTCGGTCGGGTAATCCACAAACCGGGTATCGAGAAGACGATGTTCACAGAGTGGATGGTTTTATGCAGAAGGTCAGCGTTTGCCCGAACACTGACATATGTGCAGATTCCTGAATATTTTGTCTGGAACAACAGTGCTAAAGTGTGGACTGAGCGTAAGAGAGGAAAAACAATTGGCCGAGTCGTAGCTGTCCATCCTTCGGCAGGCGATCGATACTACCTGAGGGTCCTCATTAATAAGATTAAGGGTCCTAGAAGTTACGACGAGCTAAAAACATACAACGACGTTAAATACCCGGACTTCAAATCAGTTTGCCAAGCACGAGGCCTTTTGGACGACGATGTTGAATGGCTCGAGAGTATGTCGGAGGGTGCTCGAACGGCCAGCCCATACCAGCTTCGTGATATGTTTGTCACATTCCTAAACAACTGCTTCGTCGCAAGCCCTAAAGGACTATGGGAACACTCATGGAAATCAATGAGCGAGGACATACTTCACAAGAGGCAAAGGATCTTAGGCCACGCGAATCTGGAACTGGACGATAGTACCCTCGAGCAATACACATTGATAGAAGTTGAAAAGCTGATGCGCATGCAAGATCGCTCCTTAAACGATTTTAAGGATATGCCGAAGATCAATCATGTTTTGCTCAAGGAACTGGGGAACAGTTTGTGGAACCAAGAAATGGATTACGATGTTGCGGAGGAAACACTAAGACATGACAATCAATACAAATTGCTCAATGCTGAGCAACTTGCAATCTATGAATCAGTCTTAGACTCGGTTGACAAGAAAGAAGGAAAACTTTTCTTTGTATATGGCGCAGGGGGCACAGGAAAAACATTCCTATACCAGACTATTATATCCAGACTTCGGTCAAGAAAACAAATTGTTCTACCAGTTGCTTCTTCGGGAATAGCCGCATTGCTACTACCAAACGGGAGAACAGCTCACTCTCGCTTCAATATTCCATTGAAGCTCGACGAAGATAAGCTTTGCAACATCAAACCAGGTACAATGCTTGCTGAGTTAATTGAGGAAACAGACCTCATAATTTGGGATGAGGCACCGATGACACACAAACATGCTTTCGAAGCATTAGACAAGTCGTTGAAGGATATTCTGTCTATCAAAAATCCACCCGCAAAGAATCAGCCTTTTGGTGGCAAAACAGTTATGTTAGGTGGTGATTTCAGACAGATCCTACCAGTCATTCCGCAAGGTAGAAGAGCTGATACTGTACTAGCTTCGATAAGCCATTCATATCTATGGAATAGCTGCCACAAGTTCTCTTTGAAAACAAATATGCGAGTCAATCAGGATGAGAAAGAGTTTTCTGAATGGCTTCTCAGAGTCGGGGAAGGTCGTCTAGAAGAAGAACAAGAATATGAGGGGGATGGGTACAATGACCAACTCATAGATATCGATGACTCATTGATTTGTCAGAGTTTTGTTGACCCATTGAAAGAAGTTGTTGATGCTGCATATGGACAAATCAGCAGCCCTATGAATTCCAAGACTTCCTACACCGATAAAGCTATCCTCACACCCCGTAACGAAACCGTTGATGAAATCAATGCTTATACCATCTCACGGACCGACGGGGTATCAAGAGATTACTACAGCTCAGACAGCTTTGAGTTATCAGATACTACATCAGATCAAATGATACACTATACTCCATTGAGTATCTTAACTCATTGGAATTCTCGGGTTTGCCTTCGCACAAACTTACTCTGAAAGTTGGTGCCCCAGTTATGCTTCTCAGAAACATAAATCAGAAAAAAGGATTATGCAACGGTACTCGGATGATCCTAACCCACGTTGGTGAACGCGTTCTGAAGGCCGAAATCATCACTGGATCCCACATTGGAGAAGAGGTCTTAATCCCAAGAATTGTGCTTTTGTATGATGAAACGAAATTACCGTTCACATTACGTCGGCGGCAATTTCCTATCAGATTGTGCTACGCAATGACAATCAACAAAAGCCAAGGCCAAAGCTTAAAAGAGGTCATCTTATACCTGCCTAAGCCAGTCTTTTCTCATGGTCAACTTTACGTGGCCCTCTCCCGTGTCACAAGCAAAGCAGGATTAACGATCATCAAAACTGAAGATCCACACCAGCTGAAAGTGAAGAACATAGTCTACAAAGAAATCTTCAAAGGCCTTCATCCCGAGACAGGTAATTTAAATAATTTATTTTTTACTCCAATCTTTTTCAGAAATCTGATAACATATTATATTCACAGATTAACAACCTCGAAAATATCGACCCAGCGATGATACAAGCCAATAAAGAAGAGACTTACACATGGGTTTACCCCACCTACGCCAGGTACAAAACTTTTAATTTAATAGCAATACCACAATATTCAACTAAACGTTTGCTGACTAACTATTCTTATCCAATTTCAGGTCCTTTCTTTCTCATGACCCTCAAAACAATCGGATCTGCGAAGACTTAATCTGCTTCCTCCATTATCTACTTTACTTACTACTTTTTTGGCTTTTAAACATTTGCTTTTTAGGCTTTTAATCTGCTTTTACTACTTGCTTTTTTGGCTTTTACTTACAAATTTTCAGACATATTATAACACACAATCCTTCCATCCCAAACAAAAATAATTATTACCAACACATTTTTTTGTGTTCAAACAAAGAATACCTACATCTAATATAATATTTTGGTTCAAAATTTTCTTAGAAAATAACCCGGGCGTAGCCCGGGAACTGACCTAGTAAATGTTTAATAATTTGCTATCTTCACGTATGCTTGTTTGGGATCTTCTTCTTAGCCGTACTATGATTGCCGTTCATATCTTATACGTGGATAATATGATATCCGAATTGTGTTTTCTCGTCCGTATATAGATTTACAGATATGATATGATCCATAATATTAAAGATGAAAATGAATATGACTGATTAATCAAAGCATTTATTTTATTTTCCGTTCGAGGGATAGCGAAAAATTTGCCACGTGGCTCTACCATATCCATAGCTTTTTAGCATAAATAGTCGCAATTCTTCTAAACTTTGGAGGCTTGTGAAACTGGTAGGGTTCTCATATTCACTTCCAAAAGCATCTACCTCTTTCTTATTTTCTTTTTCTTTTCATATTCTCATTTTATTCATGCTTTTGAAAAAGAAAAACGGAATCAAATACTTTTTTTCTCTCTATCTCTCATCCTTATTCAGTCCCTCTTCTTCATCATCATCTTATTACTCGCTTTATCAAATAGCAAAACCCTAGATTTGCTGTTCAAGCTCATGACCGTTCAGACTCAGGAACTCAAGTAAGCAAACACATCTCATTTTTCGTGAACGAATATCTATAAATAAATCATTATTTCACCCTAATTTTCTTCAAATAATTTTATTTTATAATTTTATTTCGTGAGTTTCACTGTATTACGATCACTTGTTTACAAAAAAAAAAAATCAGAAACCCTAACGGATAATATGATTTTCTTAGAAATTTTAAATTAAATTGTTTTTAAAGATCTCAACAGTACTAGTATTATGAATACCGGACCTTGGAGAGATGCAAACGACGATGTTTCAGGCGGGACTAGGACAAGACGTAACGGAGAAGTAGAAGAAGATTCAGAAGAAGCTGTCGTCGTAGCCGTAGCCACCAGTGGTAAACCCGTTATTAAGAAGCCACCAACTTCGATTCCTTCTTCTTCGTCGTCGTGGATGAAATCGAAGGATCCAAGGATTGTTAGGGTTTCACGTGCCTTTGGAGGCAAAGACCGTCACAGCAAAGTGTGTACGTTGCGTGGTCTACGTGACAGACGCGTGAGATTATCAGTCCCCACGGCTATCCAGCTTTATGATCTTCAAGAACGTCTCGGCCTTGACCAGCCTAGCAAAGCCGTTGACTGGTTGCTCAATGCAGCCAAAGATGAGATCGATGAGCTTCCTCCCTTGCCCGTCTCGCCGGAAACTTTCAGTCTTTTCAACCATCACCAGGCGTTCTTGAATCTTAGTCAACCACCGGGTCAAGATCCGACCCAACTCGGTTTTAAAATTAATGGATGTGTAGAAGAGTCCAATACTACTACTAGCCGTGAAGAAACCAACAATAATCATATTGGGTCTTATGGAACCTATCAAAACATGGAACAGCATCAACAACAACATACGAGGTTTCAGGCAGATTATCCCCATCATCAACATCAATTTCATAGTATTGTCCCAATTCAATCACAGCTCTTGGTATGTCCAGTGACGACATCATCAACAACAACTACTATACAATCTTTGTTTCCCTCATCATCATCAGCTGGTTCGAGGACTATGGAGACAACAGATCCAAGGCAAATGGTAAGCCACTTTCAAATGCCATTAATGGGTAGTTCTTCATCTTCCCAAAACATTTCGACCCTCTACTCCTTGTTGCATGGTTATAGTAACCCGATGCCGTCGGTCCAGTTCGACCGGAAGTAGAAAAACTGAAGGAGTAAGAATCCGATGTGAAATTAGATTATGGAAACAATTACTGTTTGATGTGCTCACAAGTGAAGAGACACAAACAAAAATAATATGGTAGTTAATGGTGTACCTTTTTCCTAATATATTTCTATATACGACTCAACGTTTTTTTTCAACAGATAACATATTAAATCAACAGATAATTGATTATTTGATTTACTAATATGCATACCTGTGTTTAGAAATTTCTCATCTACGTGTATCTTCTTCATAGGATCTGAGTACACACAAAACATAAAACATTAAATATTAATTTATTTAGTTTTTATTTGTTGTATAACTCTATAAGTATATGGAATGTAATACATTTTTTGAAACTAACAAGCTAAATAAATTTAGATTCATGGAGAGACTGCACAATAATGTGAATGTTTGTAATATTTTCTATAGTCTATTGACTCAGCTGGTAAAGAATGTATCGCATATGAGATTATGTTTCCTATTTGATGCACAATGTAATCGAACATTATTATAGTGTGTTATGTGATAAAATGCTTGACTCAGGGGATCAAACAGAAATTCTTTGTGAACGGATTTGAGCACACAATTAAGTGTCCCATTAGTTAGCATAGTAGGCCACATTTAGACTGACGGTGTTGTTAGTTAATAATTGCGTTAAGAAGTTGAGATCACGCTCAGTCAATGCTCTCGTCGGATTTGTATGCTATAACCCAAATGCACTTAATAGGCTAAAGTCTTTTTGTTTGTGGAACAATAGGCTAAAGTAAAGATACTATGTACGTATGACACAACAGAAAAAAGCTTGTAAACATTAGATTATTCTTCTGTTAATTAAAGTTTATTTATATTTAAAGGGCCAGGTAAGACGAAGGAGTAAGAGGAAATAATTAACTAGGGGTAACAAAAAAGTTTGCAGACAAAAGCATGTAAATATGTGTACAATCTTTGATATTTGAATAGAGTAAAAAGGCTACCGATCCAATGCTCTGTGACACTGTCATATCTCAATCATACTTTCTGCAAAAAGCTTCCATGTCGCTCTAGCCATCATGCAGCGTCTATAGTACACAGATATACGTGTGAAAATTTCTAAAACGAGTATAAAATATATTTTATATATGCTGTGTAGAAGTAGAGATTGTTATCATCATAGTGAAGTCTAAAACATTTTAACTTTCACTCGGAAACTAGCAAGAATAGTTGACAAGAAAAAACTAGCAAGAATGAAAGCAGTTTTAAGGGCCACCCTATAAGTTATTCATTTTTCTTTTACATTAGTTATTGGGCTACTCTATAAGGGCCCATTGTATTGAGGTTTTGTTCGAGAGCTAGAAAGCCCAAGTAAACTATAGGAAATTGTAATTATGGATTGTATGTGGCAAGTATATTATCGTTTCTGCCTTTCTGGCAATAATTGTATACATAACACTATAGAACCACAATAGTTATTACATCATCGCTGTAACCATTAAAATAATTCGGTTAGTAATTTAACTTCCTCAAGAGAAAAAAAAAAGCTTGCGTCTATAAAACCCGGTTGGTCTATAAGTTGACGAAATCTCAAATCTCCTCCTACACTCCCTCTACTTCTCTCTGGATCGTGAAGAGCGTTTTACACTTCGAACTTATTCTAAATCGCGTTCGAATCCTTAAATTCTGCGCGTTCCTCTCTCAATTTCACTTCTTCACTAGAGTTTTCCCTCACTGGGCTCGCCGCCGGTAGCTGCCGAAGTTAGTCGGTTCCTCTTCGCCGGTGAATTTGGACGTTTACGATGGAGAAAGTTTCTTCTCCGGTAAGAATTCTACTTCCTTTAATCGGATTGGTTTACTCTTCTCGTAGTTTGGCTTGTTGAGCTCAATTGGACCCGATTAAGTTTCTAGGGTTTCGCAGAAAATTGGATTCAATTTTCACTAAAGGAATCTTCTTTTATCGTTTGTTAGGTGCCAAAGTAACGAACTTTCGGTTTGTGTGTTTCCGAGAGGGATGCGTGTTGCCTTGGTTTATCGTCCCAAAAATGGTTCCATTGGGTGAAGCTGTAAAAGAGTTTGAATATGAGCAATGGAGTTGGAGAAGGTGGAAGAACTCAGAGCAGAGAATCACAGGGCAAGAGAAAGCTTTTCAAGGCAGTGATTTCGCCTACGCCATTGCAAGAATGGCTGTGGCTCAGATTTGCGAGAGTGTTGAGGTTAATGTCTATCAGGAATCACAGACAACACGCGAGGGCCTTAGGTTTAGCTCTTTTCAAGAATCTGCTCTTGATAAGCTAACCGGTGTAGCGGTTCAGTATGTTCAGAGCGTTGGGAAGACTGCTAAGCTGTATGCTAACGTGGCAGGTAGAGTAGAGGGTAATTCTCTGGATGTTGTTCAGGCGTTAGAGGATTTGGGGTCTGGTGTGGGTTTGGTGGTGTTTCGGACACTGATCGTTGTCTTGCTGGTTCCAGTGTAGTCAAGGATGTTATTCGTTATACAGGAGAAGCGGAGGAGATGCCGTTTGTTTATGCTCTCCCTCGTTTCCCAATTAGTAAAGAGAAAAGAGTTGCTCCTAGTTTCTATGAGGTTGGAGTAGAACCTCCAGATGAACACATCCCGGTTTGGCTTCCTGCATTTCCCGGAACCAAATCGTGTCATATATCAGAGGAAGCTAATGCAGGCGCAATCGAAGTAGAAGTTGGGAGTAAAGAAAATGGGCCATCGTTACCGAGTATACAACATTCTTTCAATGGTGGTGGGTTAGAAGTACTCAAGTCTCCAAATGATGTTAGAAAATCAACAGAAGGAGAAGAAGAAGTGGAAGGTAATCCATTTCTTACCGCACCTCTTCGATTCGTGGAGAAGGAAGTGTCACCTGTGTTCGGCCCTGTGGAGCTTAGCATCAACCACGTCCCTGATAAGAATATGAGCAACAACCATCGCATCCCAGTTCTTGAGGCATCTACTCCGTCAGATGATATCAACAAGGAGAACGGGTTTGCTGAATCCGAGGATGGAGAGAAGAAAGATGGTGCAAGACCTCAACAAACTTTGTTACGTTTCAAGGTTGGAACTCTGAAGAGACCTTCGTGTTTGGCGATAAAGAGGAGCGTCCAGGAACAGGGGTGGTTTCAAGAAGGTGGAGACAAGAGGGAGAAAAAGTTAGGAACCGAAAGGATTGATTTGGGAACTGTCGTCTCAGATGTTAAATAGGTATCATCGTCAATTTAGTACATGTAGACAGAATAGCTTTGCCTGTTGAGTTTAGTGATCGTTTGCAGTTGGATACATTACCTTTTAGGGTAAGAATTTGTACTAATTTGATATGATGGAGAAATAAAAGATTGCTTAGCCTTTAACTCCATTTCCTAATGAAAATTGTTCTGATTGACCAACTATGCTCTTAGCATTTTTTACTTTATTAATTAGACCTGTATATATATGCTTGTTACACAATCAAGTAGGAAGAGAAGAAACAAGGCTGAAAACCCAGAAACCATGTACAATTCTAAGTGATACCCATTAAATTAACAGAAGCAAACTTCACTAACCAAGTCTCTGAAAATCATCCTCTCAATATCTAACACTATCCCTGGATTCTCACCTTCAAACTCCTTCAAATTCATGCCTTGACATTGCAGTTCCTCCCATATGATATCTTCCTCGTCATCCTCCAAGATACACTTTGATTTGTTCTCTTGTAACCTATCAATCTCCGAACACAGTGTCTGCAGAAGTCCCTCCGCTTCTAATTTTTTCTCCATTGTTGTAACTGGATTTGCAGAACCTTTGAACCTCTGAGCTAGAATTTCATTAACGGTATCGAAGATGAGTTTTCTCCTGATTTTCTCAGTCAGATTTGTTTGCTGTTGTCTGAATTCCCTGCCTCGGTGTTTGGTATTATATATTGGAGTCATATTGCTGGCCTTGTTCTGTTCCAGGAAGAAGAACAGTCCAGGGTTGATAGGGAGACGTGCTTGGTTCAGCTGGATGCTTATCTTGCTGTATTCAAGATCTTTCAGAAGCCCTGATGCCAACAGTATCTCCGAGATGTACTTGTGGTCGCCGCTTTTGAAGTTTGCATCTTCATCAGGGAAGCATTCGAGGAGATCAGAGTCTGTCTGCGTTGGACCCTTATTCTCAGGCAATAGTATGGATCTGCAGACGCCGTTAGGCTTATTTATCCACATAGATTCTTCAGAACGTAGAGCAACGTCCTCTGGCAAGAGAAACAATAAAAGATGAGACTTCACTCAAACCAAAACCTTGTGAATCCTTGCAAGTGCCTTACCTTTGAAACTAAGGGATATCTTCCTCACAGGGGACGGTGAATCCTCTTCGTCGAAGCCTGCATCAAGAACTGAAACAGGGCTCGGTTGTTCAACAGTAACTTTCAGAGGTTTAAGAGATGGCCTGTCTTGTTTGGTTCCAAAGTCTGGATTCTGCATTAGTAAAAAGAAGAGACTCAGCTAATGAACTAACTGAGAAGGGAGAAATAGATCTGTTTCATACCTCTGCGAAGTCACAGTTTCTCTCCACCCGGTGTTTGCTTGTAACCTCGATGTCACCATTCGATCCCAAGCTTATGTTGCTACCAGATCTTAAACTTCTCAAGTCACTGCTCGCATCGCTTAATCGGTCATCAGGTTGCTGAAGACTACTACGAGGTTTTATCCCTTGTTTTCTTCTCGGTGAGACTGACTCTCTTTGCTGTCTACTACCTAGCTGCCTTTGGATCTTGCCTGGCTCTGATTTTGGAGTAGTTGGTCGCGACTGCCTCTCAAACCCGAGCTTTTTGGGCTGCATTCTTGGGCTAACGCTTTGCTGTTGGCTCTTACCTGACTTAGCCACCAAAGTTTGCCTCGACCTTATTGGTTTTGGGCTAGTGCTCTTGGTCGAATCAATGTTCTGCTTCCCCGAGGTGACTTTTGAGGTTTTCTGGTGTTGCCAACATTGACATTTGGCAAGGCGGCCTTCTGTTGCAGCGAGGAAGTGGAAACTGGAGTCGCTGGTTTCATTACCACGATCGATGTAGATTTAGAGTTCATAGCTGGACTTGTTGCAGCTGGAACTGGCTGGTGAGTTCTCTGCGTCTTTTCCATAGCCTCAAGTATTTGCTTAAGAGCTCTGAGATCTTTTCCCGCCTTGTTGAACTCCAGCTGCGTAAGCCTCTTCTGAATCTCTCCATAAACCGTCGGTGCAGCGTCTCCTGCTTTCATTTGCTTCCACGGAGCTGGTTCCATTGGAAACTTAGAAGAAGCAGGTAGTATCTTCTTGATGGAACCAACGCTTCTAGATCTCTGTAGAGCTGTTGGTTGTGGCCTTGGGGAGTCGCAAAACAGGTTCTCTTTTCTCTGCTCGGTTTCAAAATTGTCCGCAATGACTTCAAGCCCCATCAGTTTGGCAACAACACTCGAACTCGATCTCCTGTGACTCACTGGAGGACTTGATCTACTATCCAAAGACAACCTAGGTGTCTCTTTCAACTTCGAGTCCGTCTTGTATCCGTTGTCTCTCATCTCCCTCTCGTCGTAAGACAGCCTATGGCTTTCCTTAAACTTCAAAGCCCTTCCACTACCTTCATTCCACTCATTTGAACTAGTTCTAGCTGAATTGGGCTGCTGCTGCTGAGTGAAGGCTGCTGTTTCTTCACTTCTGGTTCTCATTTCTCTATTAATAGAGCCTTTCACAAGCTCCTTCAGATCAAATGGCATCATAGGCCTAGCATTGGGCTGTTCTCTGATCTGCTTCTCTCCAGGCTGGTCGAATTGAGAAGCCGTGGTACTGACTTCTGTAGACGAGAAGCTCGAGGAGCGTGGAGAAGACGAAAAGGAAGGCCGTGAAGAGGATTCGGAAGATACTCTATGCTTTTCTTTCACTGCAGACTTCTTCTTCTTCTTGGTACTCTTTCCCTGCAATTTCTGTTTTTTTATTAGTCTTTCTTTTTCAGAATTCTCATTTCTTAGAGATGAATGAACAAATTGGTTTAGATTCTTACCGTTTCTTCACTTTCCATATTAATTTCACCGACAATCTCCTTCTTTTTCTCCTGCAAAATGAGCCACTTCTTAACTCGTAGTTTTTGGTTGTAGTGAAACTACTCTGTTTATTCTTTGTGGTCCTAAACACTAGACTGAGATTTAGAAAGAGAGAGAATTTAAGTTACCTGGAGGCAGAGACTTTTCCACATCGCTTGAGACTGGTCTCGCCGGATATTGTTGCCGGTGAAACACTTGAAAGATCCCATACATGCATCCAAACTGTTTATTCAGATTTGGGTTCTCATCTGACAAGTTATACTGAAGTTTTGCAGACATATCTTCTTCCTCTTCTTAACTCCTTATCTCAAAAGAAATAACTAAGTAAACGAACTTTCATAAACTCTGTTGTTGCAGTTACCAATTTCTTCGTCTTCTTCCTCTGTTCTGGATTTAGCGTTTCTTTTTGTGTGTGTTTCAGATGGAGAAGAAACGAAGAAATGGACAGGAAGAAGCCAGCATTAAGGAGCTTCTTGTGAAGTTATGACCAGACAACAGATTAGGCTCTTTGGTGTTTTGCTTTGGAGGCTACCTTGAAGAAGAAAGAAGAGAAGTGGAAAAAAAGGTTTTTGTTTTAGTTCTTTGATAAAGAGGTTTGTTTCTTTAAAGGCAAAAGATACAACTGTCGCCGGAAAGCTTTGAAGCATATATAATGTAAGAATGTACATGTGTTAACATGTAAGGTTATATACATGTAACAAATTTTGTATTTATCATATATTCTTTCAATTATGTCAGAGCTCTGAAAAATTCTGCTTGGCAAATAATTAGGAATCTGGTTCCCCTCTTTACGATGAAAGTTCTGCACATGAGAGCACAAGACTAACTTATTATACCAAAGTTAAATGCTTATTGATTTCGTTTATCTTAATTTGTTGGTGTAAAATAGTAAATTGATGAATAATTTACTACTGCTAATAATAATAATAATCCAATACTATAAAAATCATATTTTTGAAAGTTATCTCAGCAGTCATTTGAGTTTCTTTTATCGATTAGCAGTTGATAATTCACTGTTATGTTATGTATAATTAAAAGCATAATTAAGAAACAATTTGGTTATAACATAAAAATTGATAGAGGGGGTATTTTAACTTTAAACTAGATTTTGACCCGCCCTTAAAAGGGCGGGTATATTTTTTGTTTTATTTTATTGTAAAATATTAATTTTCTGTCTCATATTTTTCTTTGTAATGATATTTGTATTTTTCTGTAATCATATGTGTTAAATTTTTAATTACTATTAGTAAGAGGTTTTGATAATTTGATTGAATTTGTGATGTTGGATACTCTACATGTGCTATCGTTAAAATTATATGGTTTTCATTTTTTTTATTTCATGTATAATTATAATAATGTTATAATTATACATAATAATTTGCCATGACGTTAAATATGAATTTTGTAAATTTTGATCCAGGGCCACGTGAATTGTTAAAAATCGCGACAACGTCTTAATTGGCTTAATTGGTTCAAACGCAGCGGTTGCGGTTGCGGTTGTGGGAGTTTGTGGATGCGGACGGTTGCGGTTTCTAGCGGTTTTAAGAGATTTGTACGATTGGTACTGCGGTTAAAAATTGGTGCGTTTGCGGGTGACTTATGACTGGTTAACTACCAAATATGGTAACAGTCAAATAATAAATTAACAATATTTACATTTAATATAATTATAAAAATATCAAAAATCATAAAATTATAATAAATATAAAATTTATATTTAGAAAGTTATAATTTTAATTTTTGAAAATTTATTGAAATTTTTTTTATTATAAAATTTTATAATATTAATTAAAATATAATAGATATATGTTAATATTTTCATAATCTCAATTTTAAATTTTTTATTAAATAATTTTACTTTTGTATATATATTGTAATAAAAAAAAAAAATTTACCCTCCCGCAACCGTCCGCAACCGCAAACGTTAGCTGGAGCCAGCTTTTGAATTTATGAGATTCGTAGCGGTTTGAAGCGGTTTATAGCGATTTGAGTGATTGTTGCAAACCACCGACAACCGCTACCAACCGCAAAAGCTGCGTTTGGATTTAAATAAATAGTGACAATTTGGATTCTGACCCGCCCTTTTATTTTTTGTTTATTTTTTTTTTGAGAAATTTAATTTTTGTATTTGTGTTATTTTTGTAATCATATTTGTTTTTAGTATTAATTTAATTTAATATAATTTTTGGTAACTATATTAAATATGTCAAATTGCATAATTATATGTCATATGTATTTCAAAAATTATTTTTAAACTTTATTTTTAAAATTTGCAACATATTATATTTTCTTAGTAGTTACCTAACATAATTAGTCAAGAAAAATATTCGTATCCAAAAAATCTGACTCGGAATCGACCCAAAAATCAAAGTTTCATAATCTATTAGATTTGGCATATATACTTGAATGGTTCTTAAGAGATATCCGAAAACCAATATCAAATCCAACACGCACAGAAAACCGAACAAAAGTTTTGAAAAATATTTGAAAGATAATTTTTAATATATTTTGTTAAATATATATATGTAAATGGGTTAATAAGGTCTTCACTAAACATTTAACAAATATTTTTAATCGAATAACCTATTTAAAACCCGTTAAACTAAAACCCGTAGAATATATTTTTATAAATAATACTTCCATAATAATATCAACTGATCATGTTCCTAATTTAATAGAATAGATGGATTAAATAATTTAATTTTCTTATAAAAAAACTATCTAGAAAAATAAAATTTTTAAATAAATAGTGACAATTTGGATTTTGGTTAGATATGGAAGTTTTGTTGATTTTAAATTTTGGGGTCACAGGAGTACATATATTTCAGGATAATGAGTTAGATATAGGAGTTGTATATATATTTCACGAAATTTGTTGTCATTTATAAAATTTGTTGCCTTTATAATAGGAGTTTAATTGGTTGTGTAAGGTGGTTACGTAAAATTCTTAATTGAGTTTAGTAGAATAGATTTTTTAATTGAAAAATAGAAGTTTTATATGTTTGTAGTCCTTAAAAATAGGACATTAGTGGTTATGGAACTGCTTTGTTATTGTTGTTTACGTTTTATTTAAAAAGTGGCAATCAAATTTTCCTGAAAAGTAGGATTTTAGAATTGCTAGAACTGCCGTGAAAATTTAATAGTATTGATAAAGTGATATAAGCAGTTTTATGTAGATGATGTATATTTTTTTTAATTGGACTCAACTATTATCAATGGGACATGTTTCTGTTTTAATAGTATTGATTTTGATCTCATGTTATAATTAGCTAAGTTTTCCTTCACATCCATGTGGACAAAATAATGGAGTTGGGTCTTTAGAAGTCTTGGTGGCCCTTTACATGAGCATGTGGAGTTTGTCAGAAACACACATAATTTTTGAAAATAAATAAATAATATATTTTTGAACAAAAAAATAATAATATATTTATCTAAAAGAATAAGAAAATATTATTAGTATTTTAATGGCAGCATGAAATCAAAATAAATGATTATGAGAGAAAGTGGATTGGTGACTGGAAGAAAGCTTGCATGGACTGAGAATTTTTTTTTTAGCATGCATGAACTGAGATTGATGGGTCTTACAAGAAAGGAGACTATTTAGTTATAGAAAGTGAAAGTAACTAATTTATATGGAATACCAATGATTTACGTTTTGTGGACAAGCGACAAGTATTGACAGAAGATTATTTCTCTTTTTTTTTTTTTTGCTAAGTAGAAGATTATTTCTCTCTTTCTAAAGATCGGGAGGATTATAAACTTTCGATGTAATTTTTTTATAAAAACAACTTCTGAAAATTCTAATTCATTTTTATCTGGTTATAAAAAATGGTCGGTTGATTTGCATGTGAGTTATTAAATTGATTGCTTAAAAGATGATGTAATAACTTTTATTGCATGTGAGTTATTAAATTCAAAATTAAGGAATCTAGCATGTAAAAGAAGTAGAGGGTTATTATATTATAAAGTCGTCGTCTTATACTTCTTGTCTTCGTTGATTTGAGGGTTATGTCCTGAGTCTGTACTAAGCACAAAAAGCTTGTGGACATATCACGTGCTTTGTTCCACAATGAGCTGTGAAGAAGGTGGGGTATTATCTATATAATTTTTCTTCGTACAAAAATGTTTTTCTTTAACTCGCATGAAAACAAATTAATTTGATTTGACCTTAGTAAGTACCAAGGAATATACTATTACAATATCAAGCGCGTCATCTTTAATGTTTTCTCTTATACTTTTCAATCTTTCCGTATAAATGATTTTTCATTATTTTTAATAATTTATTGCCTTGGTAACAATTTATGATTAACGACTTTTGAAGCTTCATGTGAATGGTATATTATCGTAACAACACTTTATGCAGTGATCAGTATGGTTGATTGTTACTAAAAGTTGTTCGCACTAGCGAAGATTAACTTTTCAGTGTTTTAGGAGCGAGAGAATGTGTTACGAAGATAAAGAAGAGTCACTATTTTTGGAAAAAAATTTGCTTTTACTAGTTGATATTTCTCTAAGCCAGTCACAAACTATATATAGCAAGTATCTACGTTATATATATCATGCATGCCCTGTACGTGTAGTTATTATAATTAACAATCGATTCTACGAAAAATGTGATGAAGAATGGTGCATGGATTTAAATAGTGTTTGTGTATATATAAATGGTTCATAACTGAATCAAAACAATTAACAGAGTGAACGAAAAAATCGACAGTGTTGTGATGTGAGGATGTTGAAGTTGAATTGTCAATCAAATTAAAAGAATAAATTAGATAATCAAGTAACATATACATATACATATATATATATATATATATGATTTATATGGAAATTGTTTCTTAAAATGGTTTTTCTTTAAGATAAGAGTCCGTTGTTAAATACTTTCGTGCAGCTGATGAGATTCGAACGTGACATTTTTACAAAATGAACTATCAGTCAAACATATATTTTTTCCTAAATAAAGAAATTAAATGCACCAAACATTTTTTTTTGAAAACAATTAATTGCACCAAACATACTCTGCCCGATAAGATGGAATATCTATAATAAATGGAAAATAATAGACAAGTGAAAAAAGGAGGAAGGGAACAAAAAAGAAAAAGATAAAAGGGGAACAAAGTCACATGAAGCAATTGGGCAAGTGAGACTTGGTGTTGGGGTTGATGGGGAACCATCTAACCAAAATACATTTTCAACAATATTTTAGAAATAGCAATTTTGAAATCAATTAAAAAGACCAGTATGTATTCTTTTACGTTAAGTTTCAATGTCTATTCATCCAGTTCAACTATTGGCACATGATCCCACTTATCTTCCACCATTCAACATTTGTTTAACTTCACCATTAATTTCTGTGGGGTTTCTCTCCTTGATTTTGGATGCCAACATTACATACACATCTTCGTATGGCTATATAATTCCTGCTTGGAAGTTATTGGAAAATGTTAATAAAAAATCTAACGAATAACAATTCTACGTGAATTTAATATATAGTACTGGTTTTATTCTGACTATATATTTAAGCCATCATATTTGACTATGTACTATAATTAATCATCTGGCTTATGGTCATCGATAATTAATATTATTACTTCCGTGATTTTTAGTATTAATTAGTGAAGCAAAAGCTAGTATATTATTTGTAAGAAACGATGAAATATGTCTTTGAATCGATACATCTCTAAACGTCTAGATTGTTAATTAAGCAAGGATTCCTTTCTTAAATTCATTCATGCTTATAGTTATCTATTACTATAATTCAATGTCACATGAGACGACAGATCTAATTTTAGGGAAATCCAAAAACAAAAAGTGATTTCTGTCATCGTTTATCGATCGGTTAATTTTAAGACGTTGGTATTGATTATTGATTAACATTACAAAGTATGACATGTTGTATCATATAGTATTCTCTACCAAAAGAAGCATCCGTTAGCTCATAAGAACGTAAAGTTCAAACAGAACACGCGGTAGCTCTTGTTTAGCTACATGATTCCAAGTGTTATGTTTAGTGTTTAGGTGAAATATATAGAAGTAATTTTAATGATTAAACTGTGATAACTCTTTTAGAATAATTTGTTTTATAGCTTCTTTCATATGCACATGGTCATTTCATTTGCACTTTTACCCATATCGAGTTATTCATTTGTTGGATATGCTAGCTTTAAAATGTTTCTTGAGTTGTGGTAATCATATATTCATATGGGCATTTACTTTCACAAATCTAAGACCCCATAAAGTAATTATAAGCTCACAAGTACATGTACCTTGGAAATTAGTTTGTTAGATTCTTTGCAGAAAATACATTTTGTTTAACACATGGGCAGAAGAAATGGAGCCATAATAATACCGTAAACCATAAAAAAATTAATGCAGAGTTACTTTACAAAATGGGCGTACAATTGCAAAAGATAAAGTATGGAACCCATATAAGATAAGAATCATTATGCTTTGTCTGATGCAATCTTTACTTTCTCGTTATTTCTATCTTAATATTCAAAATGAGCTCATTTCCTGATTATCTAACATCTATAATGTTTGGTCCCTTGGATATCACTTGGTACGTGCGACTCATGTTAAATAGTTAACTGTTACAAAATAAAGACTATTTTATTGTTTCGTTCACTACACATTGAACATATATAGTACATACTTCGGAACCAACAAGGAAACGATATGCTACAGCTCTAAGAGTTATAGGAATCATAGTTTCCCTTATTAATAGAACCATCCTGCCCATGAGATCATTTACTTTCAAATAATTTAAGGTCGGTCATATACAAGATTCTTGTACTCTAAAAAAGCAAGAAAAAAAAGCAAGAATATAATGGGCGCCAAATGAAAAGTAAAAGAAAGATATTCAAAGGCAGAGTACGATTTGATTTTCACACGTCGTCATTGCCATCTTTCAACATCACTTAAAATCTTTAAAGAAGTCAACTAGGGAATCTCATCCGTAGGTTAATGATGGGATGTTCGTACATATTTTATCATGATGATCATCCTCGAAGTCATGGGTTCACATAATGGATTAGGTTCTTTTCTGTCAGAATTTCCAAAGCAATTGTAACTCTTGCCTTTTTTCTTTCACTGCTGTAGTGTTTTATTGTTTCTACTTATTTTAACAAATTAGTGCATACCAAACCCTACTGCTAATAAGTGAGTTTTTATTTTAACAAACTAGTGCACATCAAACCCTACTGCTAGAAACTAGTGCATATCAAACCCTAACAGTTGTTCCGGGCGTTTAATATTTGTTCTGGTTCAAGCTAGAAAACTGTCGTGTTTCTAATCAATGTTATCTAAATTTTTTTTTTAACATTGGCTTTCAAATTAAAGAGCAAAAGAAAAATAAAATGTTTGGCCTTAGAGCATCATTAACCCTAGTAATCCATTAGGGTGCTTAATTTTTTTTTTCTGAAAAAAAAGATTTATAAAAAGGACCAATAGCAGACAGCCACTTTCTGGACACCTAATAAGTGAGTTTTGATCAAATGAAAACATAGTCCATTACCAAACTTTCAAAGTCAGATAAACAAAAAGCCCATAAGTAATTCAAGAAGAAAAGCCCATTATGGATAACTGTCTTTTTCCAGTTTTTTCTCTCCGTGAATAATCCACTTTCACATCTGTTTCTTGTCTTCCTTGATTTGCGACCAATCGTAAGAGAAGAGAGAAGAGAGATTCTATGAACTACAAAGAGGTAAAGACCAATCCTTTTGACGTGCCTTCTTACATACTCGTTTCCGTGATTACTCCTTTATAGAGAAGATTTTCTAAAACATTTTGAGATTCAAAAGAACTGAATTTTTATTTATTTCAAAGCTGATAAAAACCAAAAATGTGTTGGATGATAATGGGAACAAGAGAGGCCATCAAACGTGCCGCTAAATCATATTGCTATGGAGTGGAATGTTAGATTTTATCTGTGCGCTTGTATATAGATCTCAAAACAATGTTCTTTTTTCCTCAGATATAAACAAACAAATGCTCGAATATCAAAAGAGACGACAATGCCCAAGCCTCAGCAAAGGGATTGAATCAGAGCATTTTCATTTATCGAATAATATGTATTCATCATAAACTAGAAGCAGAGTCAAATCAATAACAAAACGTAATAGAAAGGGTGTAACTTTAGATACTCATAATATATTATTCATGCAATACGCAAGTCTTTTAAGATTTAACATCCACAAGATAAAAACTAAAACTTTAACCACAATTCCGAAAATAAAATAGCAAAAATCGAACGAATCAGAGTCATGGCAGCGAGCTCGGATGATCTAGAACCCGAGCTTGGTACGGCGCCAATGCCTACGCTTAGCGTTGTACCTGCGTGAAGAATAAACAACGAACGAACTTCAGTATCAAACACTCCAACATTTTTTTCTCGAAGGAAAACATAGAAAAATCAAAACCTGATCTTGTTATCGGTACGGAGACGGATCCAGCCAGGGATAGGCCTGTTTTGCCTCATCTTCTTCCCAAGCTTCTTCTTGATTATGAACGTCTTGTGCGACGGCTACAACAGTTAATCGTAAAAATTAATCAGGCAAAGTAAAAGAGATATGAAATATGGAGGAGAAAAGAGTGAAGGAGTTATATAAGTACCATCTTTGCTTGAGGTGGCAACGGTGATGATCCGGCGGAACACGGCAGCTCTAAAACCCTAATTCCAAATGATAATAGTCTGAGGAAGTCAATGGTTTTTATACGCGGTGTAAAGAAAGCAAAGCTCAATCTTAACCGTTCGATTTTTACTTACTTGCTAACCAGCCGTCCGATGCTTAAACCGTTAATTAAGTGAACCCGATCCCGGTTCGGTTTAACTTAACCGGGAAAGATAAAAATGTGGATTAGGGCTTCTTTCTTCTCTCTCTCTCTCTCTCTCTCTGCTCGGCTGCTGAAAGAAGTTTGTAGTTTTTGATTATTGTTCATCAGCGCCGCCGAGAGAAGAGAGAGAGCTAAGAAGCTATGACGACGATTGTTCCCACTTCCGAAGAAGATCCTTTTCTCGCCGTCGTCCAGTTTACTTCCCAGCTCGCCTGGGCTGATGCTGGTCCCGAGGTACAATCTCTAATATTTTTCGTCTCGATGATCTGATTGGTGAAGCATGAATGATAGAATCAGTTTGATTTAACTTTGCATTGGTGCAATTTGAATAGTTTGTGTAATTTTTCATGATTCTGATGCATATTACAAATTCAATTAGTCAAATTTTCTAAGTTGTGGTTTGAATTTTGGAAACTTGTTTTGTTTGATTAGGCTGCGGAGCCAGAGATTAGCAGGCTATGTAGAGAGGCTGAGGAGTCGATAGTAGCAGGAAAGTGGTTGGAGTTGGCTTCGTTGATGGTTACTTCAGCTGAATTGGTTTCTTCCAAAATGTCTGAGAAAGGTTTGTTTTTCTATTATATTACACAATGCACATCCTTTTTTTTTTGCATTATCAGTAGGTTGATGTTGTTTGTATGTTTGATTCAGATCTTGAGTGTACCTACACCATCATTTGCAGCCTTGTTAAGAACGCGAATAGCCCTGAAGATGTCCTTGAAATGGTGAACGCTATCTCTTCTAAGGTTGTTCAACAGCCGAATGACAAAGCTTCTCTTCGTTTGAAGATGTATGATCCTTTCCAGCTTATTTGTTTAATGTTTTTTTTATAGTTACATACTTCTGATTTGTTGGTTTATTTGTCTTTGTATAGCCTCTTCAATCTTTATAACCTTCTGGACCACCCGTATGCTCGTTTCCAAGTGTACATGAAGTCTCTTACGCTGGCTGTTGAAGGGAAGGTTACTGAGTACGTTGTTCCTTCGTTTAAGAAGATCGATAACTTCTTGAAAGAGTGGAACGTTGACAGTAAAGATCAGAGGGAACTCTTCCTTGCCATTGCTAAAGTTCTGAGAGAGAACAAAAGGTACTGCAACATAACCCTGCTCATCAGTCATTCTCTCCCTAGTTTCCTCTTAGTTATAACAGTATAACCTCAAGATTTTGTCTATCAATGTTCCAGCTTGGTGAAAGAATCCCTTAACTTCCTGACGAAGTATCTAGCGACTTTCTCCAATGATGATGCTCAAGTCCTGGGTGAAGCTAAGGAGGAGGCTGTACGTGCAGTTATTGAATTTGTCAAGGCCTCCAGCATCTTCCAGGTACCATAATTCGTAAAAGCTTGATTTGACTGAGATGTGTAAGAGTCGTCTTTCTTGTTGTGACATAGCTCTTATATAATAATGTAAATGCAGTGTGATTTATTGGACTTGCCGGCCGTAGCACAATTAGAGAAGGATACTAAGTATGCCCCGGTTTACCAGCTACTAAAGATCTTTCTTACCCAGAGGCTGAATGCTTACAGTGAATTCAAAGCTGCAAATTCAGAATGTCTGCAAAGCTATGGTACTAACTTGTATTATCCGTTTTATGTATTTTTTTCTTCTAATATGATCCCCGGAGGAATCCTTAATTTCTATATCTGCCTGTTTCTTAGGACTTGTCGATGAAGATTGTGTAACGAAGATGAGATTGTTGTCACTAGTGGACTTAGCGTCAGATGAGTCTGGCAAAATACCTTACACCTCAATTAAAGACACTCTACAGGTAAAAACTCAGAAAACATGAAAAAAATGTGACTATTAGTTTGCTTACTTTTCTCTGTGTGTTTTCAGGTAAAGGAAGAGGAGGTTGAACTATGGATTGTGAAGGCAATAACTGCAAAACTGATCGATTGTAAGATGGATCAGATGAACCAAGTTGTTATTGTCAGGCAAGTCCTTTCGATTGAAACTTTCTTACTGATAGATATGTATACGTATGCAAGTTGATAATTTGATGGTATTATTTATATCTTTCAGCCGCTGTTCCGAGCGTGAATTCGGATCAAAGCAATGGCAGTCACTTCGAACTAAGCTCGCAACTTGGCGGGTAAGTACAAAACTTCACTTCATTTTCCATGCAACACATCTCCTTAATCTGATTTTTTTTTTGTTTTCGTGTTGTGTTAGGATAACATTGGAAACGTCATAAGTACAATTGAATCGAACAAGGTAACCGAGGAAGGCTCTCAGTCATCATCATCTACTGCAGCAATTCAAGGCCTTAGTGTTCGTTGAAAAGCTATCAAATATTAAACCCTTTTTCATTGGCAGAAAGCTCTCAAACCCGACGTTGTAGTCTTAAAAGCTTTTGTTCCTCTCTTGGCATTTGGTTGCAGAGATTTTTTTTAGTCTTTGAATATTTTTTTTTGTCCCTGAAACAATGTGGAGGAGAGTTTTGCTATACATTATGTCTCGCTTAATAACATATCTTGTTTTGATAATCAAGACTGAGAATACTTTTTCAACTGGATCTAGTGTGGACATGCAATGAAAGACAATAGTTGATTACAGGTGTTTCAGACGAGATGCTAAGCTAATAATACTCTCTGATGAGTTTTCCTCAGATCACTGCAATAAAGTCTACACTAAAATGATTCTTACAAGATGCCATGTAAGAAGGCAGTCAGTAACAAGGAGATTGATCCTGCTATTCTTGCAAACAGAGAACCGATAAGCTTGTATGAGGCGGTATTGGGGAGCCAAGGGTAAGAATCAGGAGGTGGCATCACACAGTTATCTCCATTGAAATAGATTCTTCTAGGGAACGCCCAACCTTTCTCAAGTGTGAAAGCTGATGCTTCTTTCTGGAAAAGTAACTCAGATTGTACATTCCCATATGGTCCAGCTTGCATCAACAGATCATTGTAGAACTTCACTCCCCACAGTATCCCAGTATCATCTACACAAACCAAAAACAAAAATCAGGACTGTTAACTTTCTAAGGAAACAAGAACTCTGCAGGTTCTAGATGGTACTTACTTATGGAAGCATAAGGAATCAAGGGCTTGTAGTTGAAGCTGAAAGTCTGAGTGAGGTTATCGAAATTCGGATGCTGCACGACCAGGTTCCACTGAGAATAGTTCATGTTGTAGTTGAAATTTGTGATGGTGACTTTAACTCTCCAGTACGCTTTGTAGTTAACCTTGACATGCCAGTGGATTCTCACTGGACACATATGGTTTGTACATTGGACCAGAGGCGGTACATACAAGCTCTTCCCTGTATTTGGAACCACAACAGATGCTATCCTTGGACCTTTTGAGCTGTGGTTGAATCAAAGACGTATACACCAAAAGATTAAAAGAAAAAGCTAACAGGGTTTAATCAGGTAATGTGAGCTATGAGAAGAACTTACTCTACACAGTTCCCTGGCTGAGAAGTGTTTCGGCATCCACAAGAGCATGTAGGACAAGGAACTATTGTGCTGTTATAGAACGATGAAAGAGAGACACAGCAAGTAGGTGTCCTCTGAGCTAAGAACTGCGAGTATGTGCAAGTTACATTCCAAGTCACTGTCACATCAGATATAAAAAACAAAATCTCAGTTTCAATTTGACTTTAGTTACATTTCAAGAACAGTATTAACTTACTCATTGCTTGTGTGACTCTACGCTTGTCAGTACCAACGAATCTACTAGGTTTGACAATCTTCCCAGGGCCACAAGTGTAGCCAGGTCCAGGAGCCTTTAGAGTGAAGTTCTTCGGCACCCTGACCGTCTTATTAGTGGTTCCGGCTTGTCCAACGGTCAGCTGGAAAGAGGAAACAGCGGTTGCTGGATCTTGAGCCCAGGAGTTTATCACACCGCCTCTGCAGCAGTTGGCAACCTGCTGATTGTAAGGAGTTCCGGGCAAGAGATCAACAACGGAAGGTGTTTTCTTGCAGCAATGAGGAATGGTTCCTTTGAATTTTGAGCAGTCTCCTTGTTCTGTTGTTTGTCCTCCGTTCATTCCCCATATAACCTCTCTCTTTGCCCATGACCATCCTAGAGTCCAGCCTGGAGCTTGAATGTGTCGGTATTGCTGGAAGTTATACATGGTTACAGTCGCCTGCACCGTGGAACAAATAACACAATCAAGATTCAAGATATGTTGATGATAATGTGTGTGTATATACATACCACATAGCCATCTCCGGTCCAGGTAATGATGTCCCATTTGATAGTGATGTTCCCACTTGGGTCCAAAGGATCATAAGCATCTGAAAAACCCCCCAAAAGCAACATCATGACCAAGCAATAACTGATTTTTTTTTTAATGCTTCAAAGTTTATCTTTCTATTTTCTATAACAGATCATTAGAGATGAAATGTCATTAATATGAAGACTTAATGAAGAAAACTATTCAACAGCTCTCTTTCTATATGCATCTAGAAACACAAGTTTCTTGCAATGTCAATTAATAAGGACCTCAGAACGAAAGTTGCACTCAGACTCAGAGATTTGAAGAAAACTCTAGAAAGTAAACTGTATACTCAACAGTACAACAGCGATAAAACTTGGATAAAAATGGAATCTTTACGGCTTACCTGCAGGAGTGTAACTAGAGAAAGAAACTAGAAAGACTAAAGAAACTCCGAGCTTGAAGACGATTGAAGAAGAAGTAGAAGAACACAAGAACCCCATTTTTTTCTCAACAGAAAGAGAGAGAGGGAAACTCTTCGTCTTCTTTAGCCTTAACTTCTGACAAGTGACAAGTGACAAGTGACAACACAGGGATGAAGAATCTCGGTGTAATATAAGGCAAAAAGAAAAGCTTAGGAGATAAGTCAAATTGATTAACAACCATGAAAAAAGATTATAGATTTTAATCAGAAACAAGTAATGACCAATTAACTTCGAAGTCTTTGTAATTAATCTTCTTTTAATTATAAAGGCTCATAAGTGTTCATTGAGAATGGAGAAGTCCAGCTTTTTGTAGAGAGATTAATGAAAAGCCAAAAAGAAAGTTGCTTTAGCGGGAGATGTGCTATGCCAAGTGTAATAATGTGCCTTAATGCACACGTATTTATGCAACTTAGCCTGCAATTCTTTTCTAATTTCAAACATTCTGATTCACATTTATTACTATTGTTCAGTGAATCCAAAGACTTTTGAGAATCTCCAGACAGTGTCATACACGTTGCTGTCAAACAGGGCAGATAAGGAAAATCAATGAGGCCTGTTTTAAGTTCAGCCCAATACATTATAGCCATAGCATATGCAGGTAACAAAGTAAAACTTTATCAAAACATTAAAAGCATAACGAGTTTTGCAAAATCTCACAAGCCTATCAAAATTGACAGAACTACTACAACCGAAACTACGATTACTTTTGCAGTTCGTCATCATCATCACCACTGTGGTCCTCATCTAGTTCAGGTTCACTAGCAACATCATCATCATCTTCTTCATCGTCAACGACATGGCCATGACCAACAATCCCGCTAACTCTTCCAGACTTGTTTGCATATTCTTCAAGGGATGTTGATGGAAACACATCACCAACCTTGCTGCTATCGCTCCTCGTTGCTTCTTCATCTGACTTCTTTGGGTTGCTATCTTTGTTCATCTGTGTAACGCAAAAACACACAACTTTAAGGCCTCACACAAACTTCAGAGTAAAGATATCATCCTACTTGTTTGGAAATATTATATAGATAGTTAAAAGAGTGAAGCTTACAGCACGCAAAAGTGTCCTTCGATCTCTTTCCCTAGCATTCTTGATAGTCTGCAACACATTAACCAAGTTTTAATATCGAAACCCTGTAAAGCTTCTTTTAAGCTCCAATAAGAAGGAAATGAGAGTTGTACTAAATACTAAATAGACAAACCTCATCGAGCAGCTTCTGTTCAGCTTCTACTTCATATATATCCCTGAGAAACAAACAATTACCTTATAAAACTTAGCTACCAAGCTCACAATATAAAGAAACCAGTATCTAGCAGAAGCAAAAGAAAGACTTTATTCAGCAATCAAAATTACCTTCCCATGATTTGCTCAGAAGAAGAGTAACACTTTGCACACACTTTCTGCTCTTTGGCACAACCTGTTATCAGAATTTCACTAAAACACATCACTTTCACTACAAAACCGAGATACCTAACTAATGTCATGGGAAGGTAATATGCTTGTGAGAGAGAGAAACAGAAGACTAACCAGTGCATAACTTGTGATATGCTTGACGAACATTACGCTTTAAACACTTCTGACTACACCAAATAAAAATAAAAATTGAATCTTTCGAATTTTCTCGACAGAGAAACAATCAAATTCAGGGAACAAGATCATACCATTTGGCGGGTTCGGTTAGCTTTTTGTATTTGCCGTATTTTCGCTTCCAAGCGATCTGCTCCCGACAGCGATGGCAAACTCCGGTTATCTCCGACAGCGGTCGGAACCTCCCGCCCACTTCCTAAAAAAATTCATAA
This sequence comes from Brassica napus, assembly GCF_020379485.1. Taxonomy (NCBI): domain Eukaryota; kingdom Viridiplantae; phylum Streptophyta; class Magnoliopsida; order Brassicales; family Brassicaceae; genus Brassica; species Brassica napus. Next base: position 28,795,171 of record NC_063438.1, on the reverse strand, counting down.
ATTTCAGACAATTTGACTCAATTGTTTGGCTTAAAAGTATTCAATGGATTTCGTTAGAACGAGCAGAGAGAAATTGTTTACGGTTTCGTTGATCTTCACGCCGGCGTTGGGTACCCATGCGAATTTGTTCTGATGCTTCGGTGGTCCCTGTCGTGAGCCCATCTCTTACTTCTTTTTCTCTGTCAAAATCAGAGCTTCGAAGCGCGCGAGTAAACGAACAAACAGAGAAAATGATTCGATCGGTGAGACGGCGAGCCAAGGGAAGAAGAAGAAGAAACAATTAGGGTTTTTCGCTGACCTTTTTATTTATTTTTGTTAAAATTTAGTTTCAAGTCCATTGGGCCCTTTTGAATGCCGATTATGGCATGAATTTCGTGATGGGCTAATCTACTAATGTAAAGCCCATGTATATCAATAACATTTGAGATATTTGTTTTATTTTCTCTCTATTCGGTTTATGCATGTTTTCTATAAACTTCCCAAAACTATTAAAAGTTTTAATTTGTTTGGTTTTGAGTCTTTTGACTTTATCATTTTTCCAATATGTAAAAGGAAGACTGATATGCTTAGTTATATGGATTTGTCTAGATGACTTGTTTCCTTTTGTTTTTTCCAGTTTGGATGTTTCAAACATTTTGTATTTGTGTAATCATCACACGTTCATGCTCATGTAATGTTTATGGATAAGAGAAAAAAAAAAAAAGAGGAACTCTTTCGGATTTTTCACGATGCATGTAATGACCATATGCATCGTGCATCGACGAGCGACCCACGACGTTACTCCATTCATTTAATGTTTATTGAGATGTAAGCAAAAGATCAATGATGGTTGTTGATAATACTAATGTTTTTTTTTTTTTTTTGCTAAAAATTGATAATACTAATGTTGTCCGTTAAAAGCTATGGAATTTTATAACATCCAACGTATAATATACTGAATTAGTGAGCAGTTATTATCCGTGTGTATTTTATTATGGTCATGCTTGAAATATTTCAATTTCGTCTAAAACACTGAAAGGAATGTCAAGATCAGAAGATAATTTGTATAACTTTCCCACATGGGAATGTTCCTTCGTTAAGTAAAGTAGAATAACGTTGACGATCTACGTTAATTAATTTGCATCCTAATGAACACCTTTATTGATGTTACACTCCGGTCAAAATGTATTAACTATTGTTAGGTTTTCTATCTACCATCTTTTAATTCGCAATCGCACACACCACTTTTCTTGTTTGTTTGTTTGTTTGTTAAAAACGCACACATGCCACTAAATACATTTACGAAATCAAGTAGGAAAAATATAAACCGAAACCAATTAAATTGTTAGGTAGAATATCTCCTTTATAGCGTTAGCCAAACCTACTAACGTAGTAACCACGTTAAACTTCTAAAATAAGTACAAATTTTTTAACCACAAACACTTAATTAAGATACCACTAGTTTAACTTAATATGTTATTATCGTAATGAGAACAATATAACAGTATTGCTTCATATCTAACAATTTTTAAATAATATTGTAATGATTATCTCATCGTGTTGTAAATTCTTTGTTTTGCCAAGAGATGTATTTGTTAATCACTAAATTTTATAAACAAAATTTATTTGAATCTTTGTGATTTCTAGTAAAAATATCTGAGTTTCTACAAGTATTACCGGTGAAAGGTAAATCAATTGACTCGAACTTCAAACTACAGCTCTAATAAAAAATTAATAAAATTAAGAAATGTATGTGTAAGTTTATACAAATTGATTCAACAACTGATAAATAATAAGATTCTATTTTTGGAAATCAATTACTTTTATAATGCGAATTTATAAACGAATAAAGACAAATTAATTCCCCATAGAATACGGACAATTAAGAGACAAAATAGAAAAGTCTTCAGTTCCTCACCAAAACAAGGGTAAAATTCTTTTGACCTGTTAGAACGAGTCTTTATCGACCACGTGTTAACCTTCACACACGTCACGCAAATACATCGCACGTGCCGGATCTGTTATAAAACTTAACAACGACGCTCTTCTTCAAGTTCATCTCAGTTTCAAACAACGCCTCTCTCTTCTTCTCCTTGTCCAATTCTCAATCATGGTTGAACCGGCGAATACCGTTGGAATCCCGCTGAACCACACGGCCTTGTTGAAAGATGAACTCGACATCGTGATCCCGACGATCCGCAACCTCGACTTCCTCGAGATGTGGAGGCCATTTCTCCAGCCTTACCATCTGATCATCGTCCAGGACGGAGATCCTTCCAAGACCATTGCTGTTCCCGAAGGGTTCGATTACGAGCTCTACAACAGGAACGACATCAACCGTATCCTCGGTCCCAAAGCTTCCTGCATTTCCTTCAAGGACTCTGCTTGTCGCTGCTTCGGTTACATGGTGTCTAAGAAGAAGTACATCTTCACTATTGACGACGATTGTTTCGTAAGTTTCCCACAATTCTCAAAGTTTTCTCCTTTTTTCTTTTGGTGCTGTCAAAAAAAAAATACTCCTTTTTTTTTGGTCGTTCTGTTTTGTCTGAATCTGTAGATCTGCTCTCAGGTTATGTCTTAAGGATTGTGTTGTGTCTATGCGAGATCTGGTTTCAGTGTCGGTACATTTAACAGATCTCAAAATTTTGAATTTTGACATAGATCTATACATTCATATGCTTTGATTGTTCTCGATCTATTTTTTTTTCTGAACTGGAATTGTATAGTCTAACTCAGTGATCATGATCTCTTATGTTTTGGTGATTCTAATGTCGTAACAGTTTAAGTTCATAAGAATCTTGCATGTCGTTGTCCTAAACACTTTAAGGAATCGTGGGGCTTGTGTCCAAGAATTGATTTTTTTTCAGTTACGACATGAGTGTAGCATTGATGTTGCTGTCATAATGTGTTGGTTTGATCACGTGTGACGTGTTGTTCCTCATGTTTTTTTTTTCTTCTTCTAGCTTTAGCTGCATTTGAATAATCTTTTAATTTTATTTTTTAATTACATATTATTGTGTTTGTTGTCATGTGTTATATAGGTTGCAAAGGATCCATCTGGAAAAGCAGTGAACGCACTTGAGCAACACATCAAGAACCTTCTCTGCCCATCCTCTCCGTTTTTCTTCAACACATTGTACGATCCCTATCGTGAAGGTGCTGACTTCGTCCGTGGATACCCTTTCAGTCTCCGTGAGGGCGTTTCCACTGCTGTGTCCCACGGTCTCTGGCTCAACATCCCTGATTACGACGCCCCAACTCAACTCGTCAAGCCTAAGGAAAGGAACACACGGTACTACTACTTTTAACATTTTTTCTTTTTCTACATTTTTTCGATTTTTTAATTACCTAACAATGCTTACATGGCATTACTGTGAAGGTATGTGGATGCAGTCATGACCATCCCAAAGGGAACACTTTTCCCAATGTGTGGCATGAACTTGGCCTTTGACCGTGATCTCATTGGCCCTGCTATGTACTTTGGTCTCATGGGTGATGGTCAGCCTATTGGTCGTTACGACGATATGTGGGCTGGTTGGTGTGTCAAGGTACTTATTACTTCCCTACTCTCCTACATAGTTTAAGCGGTTTCTTATGGGTCTGTATTTTTGCAGGTGATCTGTGACCATTTGGGATTGGGAGTGAAGACGGGTCTTCCCTACATCTACCACAGCAAGGCAAGCAACCCGTTTGTGAACCTGAAGAAAGAGTACAAAGGAATCTTCTGGCAGGAGGACATCATCCCTTTCTTCCAGAGCGCAAAGCTCTCGAAAGAAGCTGTGACGGTTCAACAATGCTACTTGGAGCTGTCCAAGTTGGTGAAGGAGAAGCTTAGCCCCATTGATCCTTACTTTGACAAGCTTGCTGATGCTATGGTCACTTGGATTGAAGCTTGGGATGAGCTTAACCCGGCCACTAAAGCTTGAGCACACCGCAGTTTTGGGTTTTTAGCTCAAACCTATCATCATCTATCTTCCTCCCTTCCTTCTCTGTTTTGTTTAATCTCATTTTCCGGCGATTCTTCAGTTAATTCGCCGGAGTTTATTTAAAATAGTGATGATGGTGTAGCTCTATTTAAGATCCGAGACAATCTATCCTCTGAGCTTTTTGTCTTTGTTTCAATAATAAAATCATATAGTACTCCATAAGTCTTTGGTGTTACAGTCTGCTTCCTGATTTGTTGACAAGAAAGTTTGAATATGGAATTGCTACCAAACCAAGGCTTAAATTATGTTTGATATTAGTTGAATTGAGCTGTTGCTGAGGAGCAATGTCTCTCCATAGGTTTAGCAAAGTGCTAATAATAATGGGCCTCATAAGTATTTGAATGCCCCACTAGGTACCATAAGCCCGGATATTGAATTTCTCATCTAGTAATTCTTTTTCTAAAATATTTATGAATCTTTTACACCAATTTTTCAAGTAAAACCCAAAAAATTTAACATGTTTTTCTTATAAAGTGGCATCGGCACATACGACATACGACAAAGCCACAAGGATTGAATCGGAGGACCCGCCCTCGTGTCTCAAAAAGAACATAGTATCAAATTCTTCGTAAACATAAAAACTTATATAGTAGACTTTTTGGCTCAAATTTAGCTAAGTATAGTACACAAAAGCATTTTTAGCAAATCCATGGTTAAAAAAGATCTTTGGGAATTATAAAAGGGGATACTTCATTCAGAAACCCCAAGCAATAAGCAAATGTTTCTTATTCTCTCAGTTTCTTATTTAAATAGTTTAAGGAAAATTCTTTTGTTTCAAAATGTAAGTAGTTTCTAAATATCTAGATAACTTTTACTGGATAGTATAAGCAATCAAATAATATCAATTTTTTATAATTGGTTGAACTAATTAATTAAATATTATTTTTCTTAAAGTATCAACTTTCTTAATATTAGTGCTTTTAGTCTAAACTAAATGGAGAGAGTATTAACTTAAACTACCTTGTTACTTCATGAAAACTTCTCCATGCCATGTCTCCTTGATTTCTTCAAGAATATTTTTGTCCTTTCAGTTTATATACTCCATGTCGGTACCGACTTTCTTGAAATACTATTTTAAGTTCTTTATTTTCTATTTTCCCATTCGGAAATAGGGATGTTTGATCTACGTAAATTTACAATATTTCATTCCTATAAAAAGTTATTTTCATAAGAAAAGGTTGATACGCAAGTACACAACAAGTTGAGTATATTATAGCTAGTATCCTATCTGAATGAAATAATATAATCTGAACTGTATGATCGTTTGGTGCTAGAGCTGTGAGGCAATCGCAAGACTCAATTACCAAAGTATCGTGAAACCAGCTTATTTGGATAGAGATGGCAATAAAATTGTTGAGTTATTTACTTTGATAATTAAAAAAATGGTTTCACCTATAAATCGTTCAAATGTTACTGCTGGAACATTTTATTTTATTTCACACTAGCATTAACAATTACCGATGAGGAGTGTGCCTTTTTGTCTTGCCTATGGAATTGTCGGAAAACCCTAGCTTTCACTTTTCCGGTTTTAAATTTTTTTATACATAGTATAGACAGATGACTCTTATAAATGAGCTTCACTCACATCAACTAAAATACTAATAGCTTCCTTAATATCGTCAAAGGCATACGACATGAAGAACACAAACGCAAAGTTAATCACACTCGTTGTAGGGTTTCTCGTCCTCATGATGATGATGAATCTTCATCATGCGCTTCAAGGTCTGGACATGACAAACTCTTAGTTTTCTCCTCTGTTTTTTTTCTCTTCTTATTAGAAGATCCTCATGTGTGTCTACATATATCTTTAGGTCCCTTGGTATATATAGATGTTAAGTGTGTTTGTGGCGTCCCTTCTTATGATGAAGATGATGTATGTAGCTAGGTATTATATAATGTGTGTTCTGTATATATATTTGTGCGTTGTTTCTTATGACGATGGTAAGCATCTATTTATGTGTGTGTGTGTGTGCGCGCGTTGATATCTACAATACATCATGCATGTGTTTGTCTTCTCAGTATACCTAAACATATGAGTACATAACCATGTGATGCTGATGTTGTAGTCTTTGAGAACTTACAGGTGGAAACATAGATGTAGGTGGATCCAAATATGAAGATTATGGTCTTATGGTGAGCCGAAGTGAACCTCTCTTGATGGGACGAAAGGTACACATTAATCAATAGCTACAGTATCTTATTGTTAATTGTGAAAATATAGTCGTGAAAAATACAAATATGAGTGAGGAAGATTCATATAAGCATGTTTCCTTATATATAATCATATATGTTTTCTGGCAGTTAAAAAGTTCAAAACCTATCGAGTCTGGAACAAAGAAAAGATCAACAAAAGGTTTACCGTCAACAGATTCAGCAAAAGAGATCGATAATCTAATGAGAGGCGATTATTCTTCACGTATGAAAGGAAGGAAAAGGAGCCCAATCCATAATTGATGGTCATTTAAGTAGTTTAAGAAACTTAATTAGAAGTTCATTATGTGAGAAGACAACGTTAACCAGGCCTATATATATATATATAAATATATGTTTTTTTAATTAATGTTTTGTTACCTTTTTTTTTTTTTTGCTTCAAACTATGTATTCTCTGAGTTTAGGCTCATATATTAGAAGGCTCATGTATTAGAATAGAAACTGTAACATTTGATTGTAAAATGCATAATGAGAGGACTTCTACATATGATACTAGAATAGAAACTGTAACATTTGTTGCTAAAAAAAGGCTCATATATTAGAATAGAAACTGTAACATTTGTTTGTAAAATGCATAATGAGATGACTTCTATCTTGTGGGTAAAGCATTTATTTTCTTATACTTCCCTCAAAACATTGATAGCTCTTCAGAAAGTCGCTGTAGACCAAAGAACCTCAAATAACGTCTCACTGGGGGGGTGATTGGTCCCCTTTTAAACCCCATCTTCCAGATTGATATACAATCCAAAGATCTCCGGCTCCATGATCTCCATCGACAATGGTGTGGATCAGATCACATTGTTTATTGAAATTATATAAGAAAAATTCGCTCCCAGACACGTTTGTCGAGAAAGGTCCATAGAAAGTTGACTTCTACAGATTCCCCGCTTTAACCAGCGGTCCTTTCCTCTTTCGATCACCTTTCTGCGGAATATCAGAGAATCTTTTCAAATCCTTTCCCGTTAGAGAAGTATCCACCGGTCTCTCCACCGCACCACCACCGCGTGAAGGCCAAAACGCCGGGTTCACACCCCCGACCCGGGTCGGCGGGACCGCCATGACGAACGACGACAAGCAAGCAAGGAAGCACCAACAACCTAACCCCAACGAAGCAAAGACCAATCTGAACCTAGGCTCTCCGACAACTCACTAAGAAACCAAACAGACGACGCCTAAGGAAAAACGAAGGACTCTACGTTTTTTCTCAGCCTCTCGACCCAACATCAATCTCTCCTCCGACGTAGAGACATCTACATAAGCTCTCTTTCGTAGTGGCTACTTTCCGAAGGAATCTACCTAATAGGGAACAACACAACCTCACCATGGACGTCAGAAGACTCACCGCAGCTGAGAAGGGAAAAGGGGCCATCTCTGAACCTTACCAAGCACCGCGGAAAGCTCGGGTTAGAGTACCGGAACCCGCGAACTCATATCTCCTCCAAAAACACTCACTGACCTTAATAGGTAGAGTCACGAATGCATCAGTCCAGAAGGTCTGGTCACTGCTACCTTTCTTCACGGAGAAATGGGCAACTGAGACACGCCCTGTTGGATCAGATCTAGGCCAAGGAATGTTCCAATTTCAATTTGAAAAGGAAGAAGACCTCCTCTCGATACTAGAAAAACGACCGTACCGATACGCAAAGTGGATGGTGATTGTGGAACGATGGAACCCCACCACGGCTCCGGATTTTCCTTCACTCATCCCGTTTTGGATCAAAGTCCAGGGACTCCCGGTTCACCTCTGGACAGAACCGACTATAAAATGCATTGGAGAAGATCTAGGAATCTATGAAGAGGCTGAAATAACATCACTCACTGCCAGAATGCGAGTCCAAGTTAATGGGAGGCTTCCCCTTATTATGAACTCTGTGGTCGAGTTCCCAAATGGGGATGAGGTAATCGCAACCTTAGTGTATGAAGGACTGGATAAACATTGCACTTACTGCAAACGACTTGACCATGAAGCTAGAGAGTGTCTAAAGGCTAAAGCAGAAAAGAGGGAACAAGCTGAGCCACCAGAGGAGGGTAGGAAGAGCAACAAACAACCTGAGCTATCGATAGGCCAAAATGACCAAAGACAATCCTTCTATGGAAAATCAATCTCACACAGACGGGGAGACTCAGAGCGACCAAGCCCATACGACAGAACCAGGACATATCTAGCGCGTGAAAGACAATATGGAGGCCACAAAAACTTGGAATCAAGGTCCCATAGAGACACAAATACAAGAAGAGCGGATGATAGGAACCTCCAATGGAGACGAAGACCAGAAGGAAAACAAGGGGATATCGGAAGATCCTCGAACAGCTCAGCTTTCCACACCAATCAAAGGGAACAGCAGCGATCCCCCCAGGCTAAAACAGGATGGCGCAGGGAACAGAACATAAGAGAACCAAGTTTTACAACCCCACAAGGACACTCTCGGATAGACAGAGAGGAGTCTAGTGCATCAAAGGGAGCTCATCGAGACTCTGCTAGGGGGACTCCCCTACAGATACCTCATGAGGAACTCCCAAAGGAGGCAATGGAGGAGGCAATAGAAGAACTGCGTGGAGTCATGAACCAATACACCGCCGTAGCCGATCCAACGGAAAGTGCAGCGCGCAGAGAACGATACCGTCAAGCAGAAGTACTAGGAGAAATAGAGGAAACTGCTGCGCAGATGGTGAGATCAAAACTTGCGCTGCAAGTAACGCCTCAGACCACGCCAGAAAGCCCAAAGAGGATTCCCGCCCTGCTGAGATTGGGACCTTCTCCCCCACACGAATCAGAGGTGAACCAAAACGACCAACCGGAGCAACGGCGCAAACCGGGAAGACCGCCAGGAACTAAAAAGAGAACCCAAACAAGCCCGAAACTTTTAACTGGTTCAAGTTCGAGGAAGAGGAAAGTTCAACAATTAAAACCACCTATGTGCCGTAGGAGACTTCCACAAGCAACTACAACAGTCAAGGGAAACAAAGGGGCAAGGAATACACCTGCAAACTCGCGAGATAGCAATGACAGAAGGGGATCGGCCCAAAACTCAGATGACCAGCCCATCTGCAACATGGTCCCGGCGATAAGGAAGAAGAAGAAGACGGATTTTCAAACTCCGTCAACTCTCGGTCCTTAAAAATAGCGAGCTGGAACTGCCAAGGTTTGGGGAATCCTTGGACAGTTCAACGACTAGGGGAGATCAGGAAGAGCATCTACCCGGACATTATTTTTCTCATGGAAACAAAAAACCCCAATGCGTTTGTATTAGATAAACTCAAGCATCTAGGCTATGAATACTACGACTTGGTACCCCCGACGGGCCATGGAGCCGGGGGTTTGGCATTGTTTTGGAAATAGGAAATAAAACTTGAAGTTTTAGAAGCCAATGCAAATCTGATTGATACAGAGATAGAAGTTGAAGGAAATAAGTTCTTTGCATCCTTCGTATATGGTGACACAGACAAGCGCCAACGCAAGCAACTATGGGAGTATTTAGTCATACTAGCGGTTGAAAGAGACGCCCCCTGGTTCATCACCGGGGACTTTAACGACCTCCTCAGCAATGACGAAAAGACGGGCGGTAATGAAAGACCGGAGGGCTCCTTTGCAGACTTGCGAACGTTCTTTGCTGAAGGTGACTTGTATGATTTGCAGCACACCGGTGATCCACTGTCTTGGAGAGGGCAAAGAGGAGATGACCTAGTCCGCTGCAGACTGGATCGAGCAGCGGCAAACTCCAGCTGGGCAGAGAGATTCCCCACAGCGAGATGTACCTATCTAGCATACGAAGGATCGGATCATAAGCCACTTATCTCCGTTTTTGATCCGTATAAGAAGAAGCGCCGGGGAATTTTTAGATATGACAGGCGGTTGAAGGATAACCCCGAAGTAACAGAACTGATACGTGAAACTTGGCGACAAGCGGGAGCAAAACCAGTGGCTGATAGGATTAGCTTGGTGCGAGGAGCAATATCAAGATGGAACAAAACCAAGCAAAACAACAGCCGCCTGGTGATCGAAAGCAAGCGGGAGGAACTGGAAGAAGCACAAACAAGCCCTATAAATGATACGGAACTCATCAACAAGATCTCCAAAGAGCTGAAAGCGGCCTACAATGCAGAGGAGGCATATTGGAGACAGAGGAGTAGGCTGTTGTGGCTGCAGCTAGGAGACCGTAACTCTGGTTTCTTTCACGCCACAACAAAAAACAGGAAACGAGCAAATGACCTCACGGTTATTGAAGATATGGCTGGGAATCCAGTGTACAAGGAAGATCAAATTGCGCGCGTAATTGTCCAGTATTTCAATAATCTGTTCACAAGCTCAGAAGGAGAACGAGAAGAAGTCGTGAATATGGCGCTAGAACCAAAAGTATCAGACGAAGAAAATGAGAGATTGATACAGATCCCGAATGCGGAAGAAATCAGAGCAGCAGTATTTTCGATCCACGCAGATAAAGCACCGGGACCGGACGGCTTCTCGGCTGGTTTTTTCCACTCCAATTGGGACACGATTGGGCGAGATATTGTAGACGAGATACAAGACTTCTTTGTCTCTGCAAAGCTCCCAGCGAAGATCAATGAAACTTTTGTTCGCTTAATCCCGAAAGTTCACAGCCCTCAAACAGTGGCGGGGTATAGGCCGATAGCTTTGTGCAATGTCTACTACAAGATCATATCCAAGATCTTGACAAAGCGACTTCAACCTCTCCTCTCCTCTATCATCTCAGAAACTCAATCCGCCTTTGTTCCCGGGAGAGCAATATCCGACAATGTGTTGATCACCCATGAAGTTCTCCACTACCTCCAAACCTCCAAAGCCGAGAAGATTTGCTCAATGGCCGTTAAAACGGACATGAGCAAAGCTTATGACAGGCTCGAATGGGAGTTTATCCAACTTGTCCTTGAAAGATTGGGATTCCATCCGACATGGGTAAAGTGGATTATGGAGTGTGTCTCATCCGTTACCTACGCCTTTCTCATTAACGGCTCGCCTAGAGGAAGAGTTAAACCGAGTAGGGGAATCCGCCAAGGAGACCCCCTTTCACCATATATCTTCATTTTATGTGGGGAAGTTCTCTCGGGGTTGTGTAACCGAGCACAAGAAAGTGGAGAAATGACAGGGGTTCGAGTGGCTCGGGGAAGCCCACAAGTAAACCACCTCCTCTTCGCGGACGATACGATGTTCTTCACGAGAGCAAATGAGGAGAGCGCATCAGCACTAAAAACCATCCTGAACCGATATGAAGCTGCATCCGGACAGTCCATAAATACAGAAAAGTCGTCGGTTACCTTCTCCCGCAAGACCCCTGTCGCCCTGAAGACAAAGATGAAAGCGATATTGAATATCCAAAAGGTGGGGGGTTTAGGAAAATATCTTGGTCTACCCGAACATTTTGGAAGGAAGAAGAAGGATCTATTCTCCTCGATAGTAGACAGAATACAAGTCAAAGCGAGCGGATGGTCGAACAGGCATCTTTCACCAGCCGGGAAGATGGTCATGCTCCACAGTGTGCTGACCCCTATCCCTTCTTACTCCATGACCTGTTTTAAGCTACCCGTCTCACTATGCCAACGGATTCAATCTGCGCTGACACGCTTTTGGTGGGGGGATAAGGATGGAAATAGGAAAATGGCTTGGGTCTCTTGGGATAAAATGACCCAACCAAAGGTCAACGGAGGCTTGAACTTTAAGGACTTCCAGAGCTTCAATGATGCTTTCTTAGCAAAGCTCAGCTGGAGATTAATCCACAACCCCTCATGCCTCTTGAGTCGGGTTCTGATGGGAAAATATTGCCCAGAAACCTCTTTCCTGCAGGCCACACACAAATCAGTAGAGTCCCACGGCTGGCGGGGCCTTTTAATTGGCAGAGACCTTATCTGCAACAACTCGGGATGGGCCGTGGGCAATGGCAAGTCAATAAAAATCTGGAGTGATGCATGGCTAAGCTACACAGAGCAAGCTAGACCCATGGGACCAGCGCCGGCAAATCAATTGGACCTCACAGTAGACTGCCTTCTCTTACCCGATGGGTCCGACTGGAACAGAGAGGCTATAAGAAGCTTGGTACCGCACGAAGAAAGCAGAATCCTAAGCATAAAACCGAGCAGAACCGGCGCCCCAGACAAACTCATCTGGTTGGGCACGGAATCAGGAGAGTACACGACCAAGTCAGGATACCGAAAGGCACTAGAAAGATCAACATACCCGGAGGAGGAACGTCCTGCAGTGACGGTTGACTGGAACTCTGGCGTCTGGAAACTGCATACAGCCCCGAAGATCAAGTTGTTTCTATGGAAAATTTTCCGTGGAGCCCTACCTGTAGGAGAAAGCTTGGCAATACGCAACATAACTAGCGCTCTCAACTGTAAGAGATGTAACACCCCAGAATCTACCAATCATCTGTTCCTTCACTGCGGGATAGCACAAAAGGTTTGGAAGCTAGCCCCATTCTCAAACTGCATTGACACTAGAGGAATGGTAGATTTAGCTGGTGCTTGGCCTACGCTTTGCAAAGAGACTTGCCTTCCACCTACAGGCATAACATCAGGCCAACTGGCCCCTTGGATACTCTGGTTTATTTGGCTGGCAAGGAATGATTATGTCTTTAACAACAAGGACACAACCCCGGAGGCAATCATCACCAAGGCTACAGTAGCGGCTCGAGAATGGCTGACAGGACAGAGGTCATCACAAGGGGACCAAAACAAAGGAACTCCCGCTCCAACAAGTCACTCTACTCTCAACCGAAGCGACAACTCAACCCGAATCCAATCTGATGCCGCTTGGCGCCAGGATCTACAACTAGCGGGACTAGGCTGGGTGATGGATAGGGATGGGAATAGAAGCTCGTTCCTAGCTCATTGCCATTTTGTGAATTCCCCACTGATAGCTGAGGCACTGGCCTTGCGAGAAGCTCTAATATGCTGCATTGAAAAGGGAATCCTTCATGTATGCTGCGAGTCAGACTCCCTCAAGCTGGTTAAAACGCTCAACAAAGGACCCCCGACGGCGGAACTGTATGGCATTGTTGCTGATATACTCTGTTTATCAGAGGCCTTTACATCTATTTCTTTTGGCTGGATCAAACGTTGTAAGAATAGAGATGCTGATGCTCTGGCAAAGCAGGCTCTCTGGAATGAATCCTCTGTAATGGCTCCCCTGACTTTTGGAGTTTAGGTTTAATGAAAGTTGTGTTACAAAAAAAAAAAAAAAGATGACTTCTATCTTGTGGGTAAAGCATTTATTTTCTTACACTTCCCTCAAAACATTGATAGCTCTTCAGAAAGTCGCTGTAGACCAAAGAACCTCAAATAACGTCTCACTGGGGGGGGTGATTGGTCCCCTTTTAAACCCCATCTTCCAGATTGATATACAATCCAAAGATCTCCGGCTCCATGATCTCCATCGACAATGGTGTGGATCAGATCACATTGTTTCTTCTGGTGAATTGCCACTACTCTCACGTAATAGCTGAAGACATTCATATGGATTAGCATAGAAGTAGTCTTCTTCTTTAGGTTTACTCGGAATCACAAGCCGCTTCTTGGGACCTCCCATTCTTGTACCGTGAGAGGCCTTCACCCTGGTCGAAAACACTTCCCAGCTCAACAGTCCTTCATAGTATTCATCTATTAGATCAACCAAGAACTTCCTCTTTAGCTCAATCGTTTTCTTGAACCCCAAGAACCTGAGGATGAGGAATTAAGTGCATATATTAGTCATTGATAAAAGAAACATTATATTTTCTTTAGATTACAACAGTGATAAATTGATAATGATTCACCTGCGGTGACCTTCCACGACTTTGGCCATGTTCCCATAATAAGTAGGAACGAATATATCACTTTCTAGAGAGATCAGGTAATCAAGAGCAGCCATTTGAGAAGAACGGTTCTTACAAAAACTCAAATCAGACGAATCGAGCAGAGTTTCTTTCCTGACCTGGTTTTCAATATCAAAGAAGATCATCATCAGTTACTGACACTATTGAGTGAATCTTTCAGGCATTTTTTATACTAACCACATTTGGAAAGACGTCTGTTAAAGCCTTTAACCTCCTTTTACCACCGTATATCTCTCCGGCAGCTATGTAAATTTGAACATTACGGTCAATGCCTAAGGCCGATAGTGTCAGAGCTGTTTCTTCAGGAGTCAATGGGCAAAGACCTTCTTTCCTCTTCAACTCTGAGTTTATTATTTTCTCTTTCCACCATGGATAAGCATATCTATGCAATGAAAAATGAATGATAAACATCAATATCATAAAGAACTTTTAATACAAGAAGAAATGTTGTCTAACCTCATTCTTGTGAGTTCTTCCTCTTCGTAGCGGTTGCAACCGTGAGAGCAACCAGAGAATGCCAACATGTCCATTTCGTATCTGAGATGGAGAACCAGAAAGGGACCTTTCTCCCTCAGAATCTTGACTACTCTTCTACCTAGTTCCTCAATCTTTGGAGTGAACCTAAGAGCGTTGAAATTTACTCTACATCTCAGCTTCTGAACCTCGACAGGAAGTTCGTTATTGGCAAGCCGAGTATCTGTTTTGTTCAGTTGTAAGACCTTGTGCTTCTTCACCAAGGGAAGAATCTGTCTCCAAAGGATCAAGTACAAGAAGCTATGAGAAAGAAACCACTTGGGTATATAGAAGACAAGTGTTCTAAAAACCGGTCAAATCGGGTTTGAACGAAACATTTGTTTTAATTTTTAAAAAATCGGTCAAAATCAAACACGTTGGACCGTAATTCTCTCTAAGACGCCTAACTACCGCCTAATGATTTTTTGAACATTGTAGAAGACTAATCATATAAAGTTCATAGGACATGTGACCGAGAAAAGAACCTGGTCTTGGTAGTAGGACATGTTAGACCAGCTAACAGGAGGCATGGTGTGGTACACACCGAGTTCGACCCTTCTCCTAAGCCTTGGAGGAACCTCTTTGAGTATACGAACCTCATCTCTCAAAGAAGTTATGAAGTGGTCCACATCAAATATGTCTTTGAATTCACTGTCAACATGAGAATCCGATCAATAACTTGAGGTTATCAATTATGGAAAATAAGTAATTCAGAAAGAAACTCTGAGTGAAATGGATGGAAATGATAACCTAGGATCATTCCAGAAAGAGGCCTTGTCAAGCTCTGGGACAATAAGTGTGACATTCATGTACCTTGCAATAGTGACCATATCACATATCTGAAAAAAAGAAAGCAGAGTTCAAAAGTCATATCTATTAAGAAATGTAAATACATTTTTGATAAGGATCCTTTGACAAAGCAAACAGATTAGTTCTGATGTTTACCGCAGCTCGCATTTGGTTGAGTCCTCCATTGCAAGAAACCATAAGATAGCCATTGTTATGATATATCCCTGAGTGAAAACAAAGAGTACACAAAGGTATAAACATTGGTATAAGTAACCAGAAAGAAAACATGCTTACTTTTAGGAGGGAGGGCTATTTTCATTGGAAGAGAAGCCATTTCTTGTGCAGCCATTGGGAACTCATGGCGGCTGAGCCAACAAGGCCAGCCTTTCAGCAACCTTGGTCCCCACATCCCACCCAAAGCAACCAAATGAACAAAACAACTCCATATCAACAGTATGGTCATAACCCGAATCATCCATAGGCTCATACGAGACCTGAAAACCAAGGAGATCTTGAACTTGTCAATCTTGGTTTCTCCTAGATACTTAACCTTCATCTCTAAGAGCTTCCTGTGGTATAGACACTTCTCCGCTTTACACATTTCTAAATCTCCTCACAGGGGGGGGGGGTTCATCAAATAGATTCCACGCTTTAAGTCTCTATAAGAAGACTAATCAGATCATTAAGTCAAGGTAAGTGTAATCATCACCACGCAAAACCAGGGGAAACATTTATTGTTATTACTCCTCGAAAAAAATCAAGAATCTCTCTCACTCAAGTCAACCACAATTTCCGGATTAACACGACCGCATTCTCATAATCTCTGAGTTTATGAACCGACAATTCTCAACGCATTAACAATCTCACCAACCAAAAACAGATCTCAAGTTCTATGAGAAAACTCTCCAAATTACAAGGAAACTAATGCAATGGCCATCGTTGGAGCTAAAAGTAAGTAAAGCAGCAATCAAAAGGAGGAGACAGAGTTGGTTGAGAGAGAATGCTTGTTGATATTGTCGACGAGATTCTTTCTTGGACCAGATCCGGTTGGTGATCACCGGAAACTGAACCGAAGCTAGTTAAAGAGATTGGGAGGAAAGAAGAGGAAGATTGAGACAAGAATGTGGCAAAAGATAATTTGTTTTTTGATATCTTTTATTTTGTCGGTAGTCTTTTTGTTTGTTTGTGACCGTTCTGTGTTAACAGTTGAAGCCATTGTTAAATATCATATAGCTTCTTCATGGTATAATCTATGAAGGAAACAAAAATCTTCAAGTTGCATTCGTTTCCTTTTTAGCCAACTAATTGTACAGATTATGGTAAGTAAATTATCTATATATATCAACGATAAGATACTTCACTGACTTAATCTTTGTCTTATACGTTCATGTTTTATATGATACGAATAAATAATACTCCTTGCGTTTATGAATAAGAGTCACTATGATATTTTTCGCACAAATTAAAAAAGTTACTGAAATATATGTAAATTGTTATTAATTACACTTTTCTGACTAATAATATTTGAGATAAATAAAATTATTTATAAAATCAATACAATTTACAGTTAATTTTCAGTTGAAATTAAGTATAATTTGCATTAGAATTGTAAATTGATATTTTTATATAACAAAAAAAAAAAATTAAAATGACACTTATTATGAAACAAATGGAGTATAAACATGGGTGTCATCTTAATATTTATTTCCCTTCTAAAAATATTTTGTTTACTTCTGAACAAAGAATTCAAAGTTTTGTATTGTAGTTAGCATTATAACAGTTGTATTATCCATGAATATATGCCAAAACAAATAAATGGAGTTTAAGAGCTGCAGTTGCAATCATAATATTAATTTACAATAGATTGATGGAAAATATGATTTAAAGATGTTTAATAACCAGTCTAGTGTCATTTTCAAGTGCAAACCATGCGGGCGACCTGAATTCAACCTTCTTTTTTTTTTTTTGACTAAGGGCATTCATGACCTGAATTCAACTTTACGTGTACGTTGCATGGTCGATACACTGATACGTAAGTGTATTGGTCGAAAAGAGTCAACCTTCAAATCAATTAGTTAATTATATTCTAATCACCAAATCCATGATTTGTATTTTAGTAGTAGGAGTATTTATTAAGATATTAAGTAATAATTTTTTTTCTTCATAAATTAACCACATCGATCAACAAGTCTTTTCTTAATGAAACGATTGAAGTATTCTAATGCCTATCTCTTTTTTTTTCTAATGCCTAACTTAACTACATGTACGCAGACGATAAAATAATATTTGTTCATTTATTCTTGATAATCTTAAGAATCTATAAATTGTTGTATATTGATTCGTTATTCTCATGAGTGACGACCACCAAGTTACTTAAACCATAGTATATAGTTTGCTTATATTTTTGCTCATATTTATGATTGTCTTTTGATATTCTTAGTTAATTAATTCTGAATGTTTTCAAATCTCAAAAACGTAGGTTCCACAAAATATTACCTACATTGTCACTATAAGCTATCAGTTTTCATTCTAATTACAACTAGATACATCTTACCCGAATCCTTCCAAGTTCCATTCATGGCATATATATGGATTATGGATAAAATTCAGCAAACTCCAAATAGTTTTACTTCACGTGAGCTATGTTTTATAATATACGTTTCACCAGACTTTCTACTGTGGAAAAAATAATAGATATATAAATTAGACCTTAGCATAGTTAATATGAAAATTGAGAAAAGTCATCAAAATAGAGTTAAAGGACAAATGCCCGTGACCAGGAGAGTTGCTTGCTTCGTTTGTATTTTACTATCTTCTCATGCTACAATTATAGAAACGTCACGGTCCACACACATATACACAACCACATTTTCTCTATTATCATTCATTATATGACGTATAACGATATACAATTATTGATTGTTAATGACTTATTGTGCAACCATAAGTATACAACATCAAAAGAAACACAACCCATAAGTATTCATAAAATTGTTAATTTTGGGCCTATTTAATCCAGCTGAATTCTGTAGCAATAGCCCACATTCTACATGCAGATACAAGAAATTAAATAGATTTTAACTGAGCCCAAAGTTGACACAAGTATTTAGATTGGGTTTCAGAGTCGGAATCTCACGAATAAGATATATTGCTCCGACCGAATTAAACACTACAATCTTAACTAAACCAAAGTCTAGTGAGTGGTAACCAATTTTTGCTTCTTCTTATGTCTGCGAGGTTAAGCAACAAGCGCAATACGTGTGTTCTGCATTAATAGCAAAAGAAAACAAGTGTCTCGATGTTTTACAAGGACGAACTTTCTCTAAAGTACACAACAACTCAATCACACAGTATCAGAAACAAGAGACACACACACAACCAAACAGATAAACACATATTAGAGCTCTCTTCGTCGTTCTCGACTAAACCAAACTTTTTTCAGACTTTCCCATTTCCAGCAACGATCGCTGATCTCACAAACTCATCGCAGTGAGTAACTCCTCCGGACAAAACATCAGCTAGAACGCCGACGATATCAAAAGCTTCTTGTAGATCAGTTGCAGAGTTGATGTCGTCAAGCCACGAGATCAGTTCTTTTGAGAAACCAACCATATCTTTCACATTCAGCAACTTCTCTTTCATTACAATCTCCCACGGCTCCAGCTCTACCCCACTTGACGTACCTTCTTTCTTGTTTGGTTCGACGTTGGCTGGTTTCTTTGGTTTAAAGAATTGTTGAAGCTGTTCTATCATACCGGTGTAGACCAGCATTGGCTTGACGATAGAGAGAAGTTCATCGCCGGTTAAGGTTTCTGCTGCGTCTTGGCTTTTGCCTCCTGAACTGGATGATTCCGCAGCACGAGAGGCTGCCCGACCGTGAGCGTGTTGCATGAAGGTATGGTAAATCCCGCGCTGGAGAAAGACACGACGGTGTTGGAGCCATGATTCATACGATTCCGAGAGAAGCGAGTTTACCATCATGAACTGAACGGTTTCCTCGGCTCCAGTTGATGATAGCTGAGATCCAGGAGTTATAGGCCGTGAGTCCGATGACGGCACTGTTGCTGTAGATGTCGATGATGATATGTATGATGAAACGCATTTAGCCATGTTGGTGCGTTGCGAGGGACCTCCTTGGTCGAGAAGATGACGGGCCATTTGAAACATGAAAGGCAAGAAACGTGAATTGCTATCTCTTCCTCCACCTCTGCAATCCGCGCTAAAAGAAGCTCCCGTTGCAAACCGAGCCAACATCTAAGCGAGGAAACAAATGGTTAGCATATCAGACAGTGAAGAGCAAAAATAATTGTTTTAAAATCGAGTTAAACTTACCAGAACTATGTCATATGTCAATAGGCGGAGTCTGCTTCCGTCGGCTCGACCAAGAGCATTGAGATTATCCCAGTACTGGTCAACGTAGCGTAGGTACTGAGCTAAAGGAACCAAGGGACCTTTGACAGGAAAGAGAGAGTTGCAAAGAGATTCATTGTTACGTAACATAGCTCCTTCCCATTCTTTCTTCGGGTTTTTAAGGGCAGCATCGGCTCTTTTTGCCTCTTGATGACACTGGAAATGAATGATGTTGAAGTAGCTGACGGTAGTATAAACGCATTCACCACGTGCACTTCCGGAAGTGCCAACACCAAGATTCACCCGTTTGCTGTAAGAGTATACTCCTAATAAATCAGTAGGTCTAAGTTTGTAGCCTTCTCTGCACACCATGCAAGCTAATCCATCACCTTCTTCCTCTACATCCTCAAAACCTTCGAGAATTGGTTGAGAAACCACAATCCTTTCACCACCATCAGAAGATACCTCTTGATGCATTCCAAGGCCCTGTTTACAAGTGAGAGACTAGGTTAACATTGTCACAAGACCACTACAATCTTTGCGAGAGAAATTTACCTTTAGGAGCTCCTGTCTCTTTTTTAGTGCACGGCGTCTCATCTCATTTTTGGTAGCATCTCGTAATGCACAAACTTTCTCTCCAAGAAATCCATCTCCTTTTCCTTCTTTATCAGCGAGAGTGTCTAGCAAATTCTCAGCTCTTGCACCAATCTCGTTTTCTCCAGCGACTCCTTCTAAGGCATGAAGTAAGGGTAGAATTCCTCCCTCGTCTATGCAGGTCTGGGTTGGCAAATGCCCCATCGACAATCCTCTTAGCATTGACAAAATAAGAGGCACCGAAGGGAGTTTAAGAGCCGCAAGCCATTCTGGGTTAGATTTGTATCCAGCCTGTTTTGTGACAGAGAATATTTCTTTGATGTGTTTGACAGCAGCAGCTATGATGCCTTTCTCCAAAACAATGTCCTTTAACCTCTCTCCACATGAACTTGTCTTCAGAGATTCTGACACTCTAACAAAATTCTCAACAGTAAATCTCTGCTTCACTGCTTCCTGAGTAACGCTCTCGTCTTTGGGATTCTCTTCATGACGTTGCTCAAGTTGATCAAATTCGGCCCAGTTTTGCAGATAAGGGTTGAAGTGCTCTATGAGTGCTTCCATCGCTGCTGGCTCACCGTATGTTAAGTAAGGCAAGATTCTAGCAACCATCTCCGTGTTTCTTTGCTGTTTGTTTGACTTCTTAAGCCCCGAAGGATGGCTTAGCCTTTCTAAGAACATAAGCACTATTTTCTTGGCCTGTTCCCAAGTTCCAGTTTCCTCGTTACTGGCAGTCAAAGAACTTTGTGCAGCGCTGATGCTGTCACTTTCGTTTGCTTCAAGAGTCAAACTCTCGACAATTAAGAGTATGCCTTCAGCTGGCTCCATAGCATCCACAGAAAATGCCCTCCTAGCTGTTTCAAGAAGTAAGCTTAAAGCTCCTAGCCTGAGCAAAGCTCGCCTGTTCTCTCTAATCTTGCAGCAGTGGTTTAGGAGATCAAGAACTGCAACCATCTCTTCTTCGTTGGATTTGAAGTCATCTCGTAAACTCTGCAAAGTCAGCAATGTAAATTAAATTAGAGAACTCAACCAGTTTCTTCGGATTATACTACATGTATCTTCGAAAAAGCCACTTTTTTCGTATAAAATATTCTTGTTTTGAGCACCTCTACCCTGTATCCAAAACTGCACTAAGACAATAAGGTCTACCCAGAGTGTGATTACAATGAGAGGACAAATGTCATTTCCTTTTATGATATAAGAATCTTACCTTGATCATATCAAGTAAAATTTCCAGACCACCATATTCCCGAACTGCACCTGCTATTGCAAACTCAATCTCTGGATCTTGTGATTCTTCTCTATCTTCTTCCAATTCCTTGATCATAGGTTCAGTAGCTTCACCATCTAGCCCCTGTCAATATTTACCCAAACAATCAGAGCAATGACTTTTTCAGCGCTTTCAAATTAAACAAAATCACGGAATCACTAGATTTTTCCGGGGCCTAAACAGTAAGTAAAGGCGAGCAAAACCCAAACCCAAAAGTCACGAACCTGAAGTCTGTATGTCACAGTCATGGGAGGACAATCCCTGCTGGGAGCTGCATTTGAAGCTAAAAGTGCCGAGTTGGTCAGGGAAGTAGAAGACTGATTTGATTTCTTCCAAACCAGCTCATAAACTTGTGCTACGCTCAGGTCTAGTGAAATAATGTTTCCTGCTACAAGCAACTCCATGCCATAGTCATCTTCCAATAGACCTAACAGGTCCAACTGCTGACAAATCTTGTTTTTAACATCCCGCATCAGTGGGCCAATATCAGCACTTGAATATGGACTTTTCGTCATTGAACCCCGGATAAACTCCTCTTGCGTGTGTGACTTGTTCAAGATCAGCATATACACAGCCTCGGGTTTCGATGGGCAGATCAAATTACAAAGCTGCTCAAGAATAAACTGCAGATACCATTGAAATGTCAGATGACTGGTCATAGATATACGTTAATCATGAAATAAAACTTCGATAACTCCAAGTGATGAATGCGAAGATCGTTTCTAGGAAACGAAATTTGAAACCATAGCTACGTAGGCTGTGCAACATACTCCTAAGTCAGACTACGTGTATATAAAAATACTCTCATCCAGAAGTCTTAAAAGAAGAATATAAGATCCCCATGTTGTAAAGTAGTGAACATCTCCACAAAGAATCATAAATTTCGAAAATGATAGTGGTCAGAATATATTTCTTCTTACCAAACAGGTACGTCCTTTCTTCTCTACCGCATGGGTTTGTAGTCCAGAAACACATGCACGGATGAATTGTCGTTTATTTTCACTGCTTTCAAGCAGAAGACCGTCAAGAAGATCTTTCAGGAGTCCGTTACAGTCATTTATAAGCTTCGTCTTTTGCACTATCAAGCCACGGATGACAATGAGGGCCTCCAGAACATGTGACAGCAAATTATCTCTCATGAATCTGCCACACTCGTAACATTAGACATGTATGAAGAAGTGGATGTAAGATCAATAGATTTAAGGATGAGAAAATTACCTGGATCGAATATTTGGAACCTCTAAGAACTTTCCAAGGAGTTCTAAGAGCTTATGGAGGGTAAATCCCTGTGAAATGTCTATCTGAAGGCTTCTTTCTAGAGATTCAATGTTTCCTACCTCTTGGGAGATCAATTTACAGATAGTTGTCAGACAACCCCGAACGGTTAAAAATAGAAGTGAATCTTGGGTCTCGATCATTTTAAAGAGCAGATCAAAGTATTCTGCGCTGCTTTCACCAGCTGCAAGCGTAGCAGGAAGCAACCCTATCAGCAAATTGATCAGCCTGTAGCGCCTAGGTGAGCTTTGGGCAGAGAGTAAACTAACCAGCGTGCACATCTCTGATCTAATAGATTGAGAACATGCACTAAGAATTAGCTCTGTGACCCAAGACCCGAGCTCAAATGCCTGTAAACCACCTTTAGATGCCCTGCTAGTGCGTCGCTTCCACCTAAGTGCATATTTAAGTGCCAAGAAATCTGATCTGTGGGTTCTAGACTTTTGGCTAGCACCTCTAATTGACTGAGAGGCTTTGTATTGCCTCCTCACAAAGTCGAGATATGATGCCCCCTTCTCCCATTCCAAATAACTCACAAGCTGAATATCTAGCGTCTTCTGAGATACATCCGAGTTATTATCTTCGGTTTCTGACGAAGACTTTGAGATGCCGGGAGCTTTCTCATCCTTTTCTTGCACTGTGGGAGCAGTTTTTCCTATCATTGTTTCTTTCTCTGTTGTATCTGGTTTTGGAGGTGTACACGCCACAGAAATGATCTTTAGGCAAGGAAGAATTATGTGCTCTGATATAGCAGGATGTTTAGCACCCAATTTAATGGAAGAAAATAATAGCTGAAAAACAAGGCGCAGTCTTGACTCCCAGAATTCATCAGTGAGAGAGCATACTTCTGAAAGCAACAACATCTCCTCACGAGTGGCGAGCGCAATGTCCATGGAACGATGGTGTTCAAGGCAGTACATTATTTTCTTCTGTACCAGATTATTTAACTCACTCACTGCATTCAGATCACCTTCCGAGAAAGTTCCTAGAGCTGCCCTAGCTTGAGCACGGGCTGTTTTCGGACCTTGGTGAATATTGTTTTCAAACAACTCGGACAAGATACCAGCTGCAACAAGTTGTTTCCTAGATCTTGGATGCTTCGACAGCATTTGAAGAATCTCGAGACATTGAGTGACAAATGTAGTGGCACAACCGTAACAATTGTTTGGGGTCTTTGAAACCACACATCTTGAAGCACCAGATGAAAAGTTCGAATTTTTCTGATGGAGGTAATTCATCAGAACTCTTCGAAGTCCCTGCAGTGTTTGTACACTTTTGCTGACAGAATCAAAAGCAGCTTTGCACTTCTCACCATACAGTACACCCAAAAGTGCGACTTTGCGGTTTATCTTGTTGCATGAGGGACCAGGCAAAGATGCCATCATTTGCTGGACAGTGTCCTTGTGCTGTGAATCCATTTCAGTTTCACCAATGCTTGATACAATCTTCAGAAGCGGCTTCTTGAAGCCTAAGAGTTGCTGATATCTCCTGTGAGCGTTTTCAGACTCGGACTCTATAGCAGCCAATCCCCTCTTCATATCTTCGTCATTTTCCATATTATCAAATATGAAGCTCGGTTTTGCCATGAAGTTGAACTCAAACCTCCCATACTTGCTATAACCACACTCGTTGCACAGGAAAGAATCCAAATTTTCGTAGTTGATGTTGCGGCATTGCCTGCACTGATAAGCATTCTCATGACAGTTGCTGCAGATACCATGCTTATCAGTAACCGGTCGACTGCATCGAGGGCATTGCAATGGTTCAAGAGATAACGCCTGAAGATTCTCATAGAAGGAATCCAACTCGATCATGAAGTTACAAGCCGTAATGGGAATGGGGAACTCCACCTTCAGTTCAGTTTGGTTAAAGGACAAATGGCAACTCTTGGCACGCTTCCACAGTGACCAGTTGTTTTTAAGCTCTGACAAATCCGAGACCGGGCGATTGTTGTAATACAGGTTTAGGACCTTCACCGACTTTGACTTCCGTGCATCATGAACATTCATGGTCACAGACTGTATCGTATAACTCCCAGTACATTTCACAATGATGCGGTTATCGGTAAACTTTGTCTCAGATTTCAAACTTTCAAGCTTCATTTTGCTATATGGCACGTCGGGAGAACTGCAGGCAACGCAGGGTTCGCTCTCAAGATAATAACCGTCAAATTCCACAAGATTGCTCAGAGTGTTGTATATACGGGAGTTTGGATGATTGGCAATGAGTTCGTTCTGAGAATGCAGCGTCTCAAAAATGCACCTTATCACTTCAGGGTTCAGGCAACGATCCACAAGCTCGTTTATTGCTTGCTTTGAGTTGCTTTCTGGAGCCTTGCCGAGCAACAAGCAGACAAGTTCTGTGTACTCAACAATATTCTGACCATACACTGGCAAGTCTCTAACCTTCTGCAAAAGAGCTGCTAACAGACTTTCTTTGAACGATTGTCTTCCATGATGCCACAAGCCATAGATAACAGATTTTGCTTCAGTGCGAACAGAACTTGAATTCCATTCCAGCAGAAAGAAATCAATAAACTGCTTCAAGAGATCTCCCCCCTTGGCACTGAAGATATCTACCACCCCTTCCATATCCACGTATGATTTGTCCAAACCAGAATCATGCGCATCTTCACCTTTTTTCTTCTTTTTTGAATCCACGGACTGGGGTCCGGATCGGTTTGAGCCTGTCAATACATCACTTGCTTCAGCTTTCTGCACTGAGCCGCTCACATCTTTTCCTTGATAAAAGGCTAAATTGAGGAGTTTAAGTGTCTGGATAACAGACTCTTCCGCAAAATGGAATACGCCATTCAGTAAGAAAGACAGAAAATCTCCATGCCTGAGACAGTATTTTTGCCAGTTCCGAGGGCGCGCTAAAGCAACTTCAGCAATTGTAGAAAGCGACTTCACAATCTTTACACTCCTTTCATACGAAACATTGTTTTCAAAACCTCCAGACTTTTCAACATGCTTGTATAGGTTCTTCACTTCATTGGAAAACTGCCATGAATCTCGGACACTGTAGTACTGAGTTTTGCTTCCACAAAGATGCAAAAACAGCCTTCTAGCGTATCTCCTAACAAAAGCCGTATGAGGGTTATTGATATAGCTGCACAGAGCATCCTGGAAACCGTCCAACTTTAAATCTTTAGAAGAAGCATTCCTGTAAACCTTTTCCTTTTCCCCCATTTTCTCTTGCTTTTCAGGTCTAACCAAGGTATAAACTAAGCGAAACACATTCTCAAGTAGCAGCCTGTGATAGTCCACAAATAAATCTGCTCGATGGGCTTTTGCATATGAATCCGAAAAGAAGGGGGAATAGTTACCCGCAGGTAAATCTCTTCTGACTGTAAGCATGGCCCCACAACCAGAGCTTGATCCACGTGCTTCAACATTGGCAGTACGGGACTTAAAAACATGCACTAGCTGCTGAAGAATGTTCATTAGATAATTAACAAACTCTTGGCTCCTGAGGCAACTACAAGCTCGAAGTAGCTGAGACGTAAAGTCATCTCTCACTTGAACATCTAATGAAGACTGAGAAGTAACTACAGTGGAGCTCTGGACACTCCTCCGATCATGTACATCTGTGCTTCCACCTGCCCTGGACGTACTACCATCACTGCCAGGTTGGTGCCAACTCCGAAGCATCAAGGTGAAAAACATAAACACAAGAATCACAATTTCCCCAAAGGAAGAGCGAGTTGACGCATCAAACGGCTTGCTTAGGTTGATTTCAGCCAAAAGCCATTTAACTAACTTTTCCAAGCTTATTTCTTCGGGCTTTGAGCTATCCATGAAGGCTCCACCAATGGCAGATGATAATCTGTAGAACAATTGCATGATAGGTATAGCTTGAACACCGGATGATGTATCCATCCATCCACTCAACTCTTGAAGAAACTCAGAGAGAATTAACGAATTAACAGCCCGCATAGAAGCTGAGATAGAAACGGGATCGGTCACTGGGGCAGAAAACTCAGCAGATTCACCAGGTTCCAAGACATGGATTGAAGGAGCTGACGCTTGTGGGACACTACTGGTTATCGCTGGCAACAAATCAGCAATACCTTCATCTGCGGAGAACTGAATTTCATTGGTATCAGCACCAAGTGATTCCACATCAATTGGAATTGCTGTCATGGGATGATCTCGAGTATGTGGTGGTGGCAGACGATCTGCATCTAACACTTCATGGCATGCCTCACATAAATCAAAATCTGGACACACGGTGCAATGCCACCTCCTTCTCAGTATAGGGACAGTGGAGCAGCCATCACAGCAGTATTGAACAGATGAAGTTATAGAGTCCTCTTCAATCACGACATGTGTATTTCCACCGGCTGTTCTGCTAGGTACCGGAGGAGTTGTAACATTGTCTACCAATTCATCTGTTGTCAACATCGTTTGCTTTGGGAAAGGAACCTGAAGTAACCTTGATGATATGGCTAAGCTGTAAAAAAAATTAGTTAGCAGACTGCTTCATATCTAAGAAACAGAATACAATAAACATAAAGAACACACCTGCTGGATGTTTGCACAGACTCATTAGGAGATAATATAAGTGCTTTCAGTAACTGAACAGCAGGAGCTACAGAATGAACCCCGGTATCCTTTCCTTGAGATGCCAAACACTCAGCATAGCTATAGATTAGTTCAACGGAGGACATCACGATATTGTTCATAGTTGGTGTATCAAGTGGCTCCGTATCTAAAATTCCCCATAGCACTTGCATCAGATTATCCACTACTTCAGAACCTACAAAACAAAAATATTTCATTTAAACAAAGCGAAATGGAGATGACAATTTTAAGATAAACGTCGCTCCTATCACCTTATACAAAGGATAAACGAAACAAAATTGTGTTTGAACCATGCAAATAGATAGACAGTAAATAGTAACAGAAAAGCATATACCATTCATCTCCAGAAAGACGGAGAAATTGGATTTACGGGTCAAAGCTATTTTAGACACCGCCCGCATCTGAGCACTGAACTCTTCAACAATCGACCCTCCAGTACCAGAAATGCCCAACCTTGAAGAAAGAATAGAGGTGACCTTGACCACTCCAAGAAGTCGCATGGTGTCTTTGACCTATACCAACAGATAAATCAATGTCAAAGACAATAGACATATTTAAAGCTTATCTGCACAACTGAACATGCAAAGCCGAATTTGGTAGAAGCATTACCTGATAGTATATCTCCTTTTTTGGAAAGATAGACTGCAAAACACGGCAAGCTGCAGTTTGTAACAGAATTTCCCTATCACTTTCGAAAATTGTCTCCAGTAGCTGTTTGCATTTAAGTTCAGTAAGCTCCACTTCTTGCCGTGGCCTACAAACTGAATAATAGATTGATAGGAGTTTGAGACCATCTGCGATAACTTGCTCCTCAATAGAAGCAGACCGTGTCAACGCTCTCTTTTTACTAGAGCCTGGAAGAAGCAGACCATGACCAAGCACACGAGCTTCCATATCTATCACAGCATCCATTTTCTCTTTCCAGCCAAATTCATCTTTAGCACGACCATATACTTCAAGTGAGTCTATTCTGGGCAATGCAGTCCCACTAGTAGTCGGCCCCACAGAGATTACAATATCTTCATCAGCTAGAAGTGACTCAGCCACTGTAAATGGAATGTCATACCAGCACCTCATGCCCTCATCCATCTTAATCGATCTCTGAAAAATGGTCACTTCTGAAGGTATAGAGCTTGCTGATGTAGTACCCACATGCACCCGGATGCCAACCATAACAATGTCAGGGTTTGGATTGGAGACTGATATCTGAAAAAGAGAAGAAAATTAACTAACTAAGATGCCTTAAGGGATCCGGTCAAAATACTCGTAAGAGTAATGACTAAACATAATACACAGATTAACTTATCATACAAAAAAAATAACTTGGGAAAGCCAACCATACCTTAAATCCCATGGGACTGGGGCTCTCAATAAAACCATCGTCAGATGCCAAGCTTTGTTTCGCTCCCTCGG
This sequence comes from Brassica napus, assembly GCF_020379485.1. NCBI lineage: Eukaryota > Viridiplantae > Streptophyta > Magnoliopsida > Brassicales > Brassicaceae > Brassica > Brassica napus. Next base: position 28,766,379 of record NC_063438.1, on the reverse strand, counting down.
AATCACCATTTCTGATAGCATCACTACCGAGTCTCACATCTGCTGTAATGCAAAATGCCTTCTCAAAGAAATCTAGGGGAAACTCCGGTTTTTCACCAGCGAAGGTTTTGTTGTTAAGAATCTTAGAACCCAACCTTTTAACCTTTTCAGCTGAGAAATTGGAGTCAGGATCAACTCCATTCCGAACAAGGGAATAAATCTGAAGGCTGCCATCATCATGCAGAACAAGACAGTGAACATTGTCTTTTGACAGAGGTTTGTATGCAGTTATTCCGACCATAGGGGACGAAGATCCTGTCGGATGACGTAGATTCTGTGCACATACCCCATCACCCCTTAGGGACACAGCCAAGGCAGCATTTGATTTCACGGTGGAGAAGCAAATAAATAATCCACTGCCACCCAACAACTCCTTCCAACGATGCAGTCCAGCCACACTCTGTTTACCATCTGAGTCCTCCTCAAACATTGCAGATGTTTCAGTTACGGATGTTGCGTCTGAGCTGAGCCGACCCACAAAGGAACTTCCATCATGATAGGATATAAAAAGCAGTCGATATGTCGGAGAGAAATAGACAGATGAACCCTTTCCGGCAACATCCTTTCCTAAAATCTGAACAGTTTCCTTAAGTGGTGTTGCGCCTGCATTTCCCCCCAGAGATAGTTCAAACCTGTACAAATTTCCCTGCTCTGAAAGAACAAGAAGAAAAATCCTCCCACGATGAGCAACAAAGAGGGTAGCATCCACAATCATGTCATCTGGTAAGGTGAAGTACTGTGTTGGACTGATGATATCCTGGGATAAATCATAAATCTTCACGAATTTGTTTGTAACGACCGTTAACTGAACCTGTGAACCAGGAACCCAGTCTATACGCCTGATGTATGCACCATGCAAGGCAAGCTCAACAGCAAGCCTGTCGATGACTTCACCTCGATGATTTAAAGTAAGTATCTGGCAGTCTTCAAGGCCTGCGACAGCAAGATAATTCTCCACAACTGAGTTGAAAGAAAGATGCACAATCTCAAAACGAACAATATTCCTGGAAAGTGGTTTAACATTGGCCTTGTCTGCATTTATCGTTGCAGGTGTGGCTTGTCCTATTAGCTGCCCAACATCAAATATAGCAACTTTATCACCTTCTCCAACTGCGAGGCGACCCCGCATACTAACACTCAGAAGAGACTTGGCAAGGGAGCCACTGGTTAAAAGAGATTTAAGGTCCTTCGAGTTAGCATAGTCAGCCTTTATTTTCAAGTCAAGTGATCCACTTTTATATGCTTTCTTCAACTGCAAAACATCTGTATCAAATGAAAGAACCTTGTCTTTCCCGAGACTGACTTGCTTATCTCTCGGAAGACCAGAGTCTCTTTTGCTAGTGATAGACGGAAGCAAAGAAGAGAAAAGCTCCAGCACTCTGTCCTCTATGCCGAGCTCTTCTAGTAGCAGTGACATCTTATATTGAGTTTCCTTAGGGATAGATAACACGACGTGATTTTCCTCCTCGAAACTATCTTCGTCCACATCGGAATCGCTTTCTGCAAGCTGTTCTACATCCTCAGACAAGGGTAAAAAGGACTGCAAATTATTTGTACCAAGAGCTGGAGCGCTACCAATGCCACTGAATTTCCGCGGCTTCAAACACTGGCAGCTGCTTCCCCTTACACCTCCGGCTCCGCAGTCACAGAAAAACCGACTTGATCGTGAATAGACAACACGGTGACCCCGGTGGCAAACTTTTGCGCAAACAGAACAGCAACCTTTGGACACAGTAAGGTCGCAGGTGTAACAAAAATACCAGTGTTGCTCCATGAAATTACTGCCACTGGAAGTGAAAGTGCAGACTTTTGAGGCAAGGTACCTCTCACTGTTGGCATCTTCTTCATCTTCCTTGTCTAAGCTGGCCACTTCACCATCAGATGTTCCATCATCTTCATCTTCATCAACAGAAGTGACATCACATTCAAGTGAAATTGAGCTTCCTTCCTGATCCAGGGGGAGAGCCAATGTTTCAGATTTTTTTGCTGTTCCTGCAAGTTTTGGGACCAAAGGACCAGTTGCAGTATTTTTATTGGTCGCCAAGGACTTTCCACAAGAACTCGTTCCGGGGCTTGGAGAACGGTTACTCAACAAGCTGCCTATCACACCAAAAAGAAACTTTAAACCAGGAAGCAACTTCTCATCGGCAGCAAGCTTCTCCATTAGCATTATGGTTCTCTTTAAGACCATTTTCATCAGGCTGTCTTCCTTTGCAAGTTGAAGAACAAAATGAAAATATGACATAGCCATGTGGCTATCAAATGAGATAAATGCTGTCTCAAGGGAGATCAGGATGGCCTCGAATAAATGATTCTGTAATTCTGTGGTCTGTACGTCGTTAGCAGATGACACAAGACAATTCACAAAATTCATTGCTGCCTCTCTGAGAGGAAGAGAATTTCCTTTTGCAGTCTTTTTACCATCATTTTCCTCAACGACGGAACCCAACAGTGTTCGCTCCAGCCACCCAGACAGAGTTGTTAAATCCATGTCAATAAATTTTTGCTGTATTCTTCTCCTGACATCGGGGGATATAGCCACAGACAAAAGATCAACAAGGAAGTTGAGTACTTTTACGTTTACCAGTTCCGAAGAACAGTAGTCCAGTGAGTCGATAAAAACAGACAGATCTCCGCGTTGCAACCGATAGAATTCCATGGTATGCTCAGAGACTGAATCCACACCAAGATAAAATTTGAATATATCAGATTTCGAAGAATCCTTGCTTAGGCTGTCCATAACATCTACAATCTGGGTGATCACCCCATCAAGCACATTGCTTTTATCTATCTTCTCAGCGTTGATATCTCTTACGAACCCCTCCATGTCTTTCATCAGGAACAACTCCGTAAAATCTGGAATCTCTAACATGGCACATATATTTTGATTGATATCCTCACATTTCTCATGAAAGCTTTGGAATACCTGATCAAACTTAATAGCCATGATCGAGTTAAGTATCTGTTGAAGTACATGAGAATCTGCCCCAAAAATTTCCTTTGACTTGCGCAGCTTGAGCAAACCATCTATTGTCAGCACAATGCACCTTATGCTTAGAATACTTGACAGAAGAATCGCACTGGAAGTTTGAAGACTAGTGGGGAAACCATGTACCATAAATTCCCAAAACACTTTCCATAAAACACCCGAACCTCTTCCATCACCCAGAGCATCCAGTTTCGACAGATACGAAATGCATTGAAGATGAAGGGAATTGTCACCAATCTTCGCGTATTCAGCTTGGAGACTTTTACCAAATAGAGTATGCTTGAGAAGTAGCAGAGACGGCGAACTGTGGCCATGGTGAGTCCAAGTACTGAAAGTTGCAAGGAAAGCTTTCCTATACACTTGTAGATATTTGCTAGCCAACGATGAAAGCATTTTCAGCAATTCTGTAAAGTCATCAGTTTCCATCAAGCAGGAGAGTACGCCTTCGGCAGTAGCAATATATTTGGCGTCGATAGATGTGCACTCCCTCCAGAAAGGATCGATTTCTGAACATGAATTTTTCTTGCAATAACCCCAGACGCCACCATTGATGAAATATAACAGAAGAGAGAGCCAAGATCCTTCACGAATAAAATCCCAACCCAAGTCCTCAACCGCCTTCTCAGGTGCAGCATGGAGCTGATTTAAAACACCAATCAGAATGTCTCTGAACTTCATATTCTTACCAACGATGTTGGAGTCGCCTACAAGCAAATGACTGGTGTAGATCATATCCACAGTGCTACATATGTCCACATTCTGGTAATTCATATGCAACGAAGGCTGACTATCCAATGCACAGTTAACACGAGCAATATCCCAAGAAAGTATGAAAATGTATCTTTCCACTATCAGGTCTTCCACTTTTCCAGCCTTTTTCCCCTTCCACAACCCCAATATTCTGGACAAACTTGCAGACAGATCTCTGTAATCCAAGTTTAGGGTCTTGGCAGCAGACACATCAATCTGAAATGTAGGAGGATGTGGGGAAAAGTCGATCATTTGACTCATCAGATGGTTGACTGACTCCTCTTCAGCCCATGAATCAGTTAATCCCCTTGCTACAAGAGACGCCCAAGAAGACAGATGATCAACGGTTACATGTAAATTACTGCCAGAGCTACGAACTTCCCTCAGTTTAGACCTCAGATCTAGCATTAATGATGTTGGACAAGTGTTTGGATGCAACAACATATGGTGCAACAGCACTAACAACCTAGATATCAGCATCGCCCAAGAGGACAACTGAGGACCATCACATATTCCGGACGGGGTATCAACTTTATGCAGACACGAGGCAATAAGATTTGAGAAATTGGCCTTTTCTGCTTCATCTGATAAATGGAAAGCCATAAGAAGAATCTCAATATGGAAAGCAGAGGGAAGACACGAGTTCAACTCCTTGACACTCGAACCTTCAGCACATATTACTCTTGCTCTGTCGGCAATAAAACTAACGAAACCACCATAAGCTTTGGCTCTCAACTGTGCCCCAGCCACTCCCGGCCTACAAAGGAGAGTGTGAGCCAAAAGTGCCAGAGTCTTATCGTTATACTCGAACTCACCATTTTCAACAGCAAGGATTTTCTGAAAAAGGTAGGACTCAAGAGAATCAGACAGAGCACGACCTCTTAAGAAATTGAGTAACAGCTCAAAGGCAACATGTCCAGGTTTTCCTTCATCTTGGAGCATGCAACCACCACCATCAGAGGCCTTGTCTTCAAAACTGCTGCCTAGTATATTGAGCAGGATATCAAGGTGACATGTATCAAGCTTTTTGCATCCATCTTCGTATATCCTAGGAACCCATTCTTTACAGAAAATGCACACTCTAAGAAAGTTCAACAGTTCCTTTACAGCTTGCAGTGGTAAATTGCTGTTGACAGCAGCGGGTGGATGATCGTTTGGTTCTATGGAACACAGAGAGCGGCGATCCTCAGAGAACAAGTTTCCAAACAGGGCTTCATCATCATGAGAAATTTGGCTTTCAACTTCAGCAAAACTGTTGGATCTCAAACTAGAATATGTTCTCTCCACTTTTGGTCGTAATTTTACCCCTTCAAGGTGAAGGAAATAAACAAGATGAAACAAGTTGTCCACCCACTGACTTGAGGAAGGAAATATCACTCTCATTATATCCTCGACCGTGAAGCCTTTGAGCAACGGGATCTTTTCCTGGCGCAGATGGAAATAAACAGAATCAGCAGAGGAATTGGCATTTTCACAGTCGACTTCTGACTCTAAAACCCTCAGATCTTGGATATGGTATGTTTGTCTATTCAGATCTTGAACGAGTCTCAATGTGTACATGACAGACCGAGGGAAGTAAGCAATCGGAGGCATCAAATTACAAGAGGACACATCATATCTCCACACTGAGGCATCTAGATTGTTCACAATAGAAGCTGATACACATGCCTGGACATTTTGAAATAGACTACTCTTGCCAAAGATGAGCTGGACAAGATTAAGAAATCCTTCCACCAGCGCTAGAGAAAGACCCTCAATATTACCCTCTGTAGAAGTGTGAGTAGTGAAGTCGGAGAAAACCCTAAACAGCTTAGGCAAAGCATCTGTGAATGTAGCTACCGCTTGTAACAAGGTCCCGTCGTTTTCTATACTTTGAACATCTTTGGAAAGTCTTCCAAGCAGCTTCAGAATTCTTAAGCAGAAGGACAACTTATCAAGGAAAGCATGATCAATGGTCTTCTCATCTAACACACTTGGCAGTTGAACAAGCTCTTTGCAGACCATAATCAGACGACAAACACAGCCAAGGTGAACAACAGCCAGGTGTCGAGTCAGGGGATTCAGGTTGCCGTAGTCTTGCTGAAAAGAGGGCTTGACTACTGAATGAGTCTGGACATCAGATTCAATGCATTCAGACATCAGCGAAATAAGAAGCCGGTCAACTGGCTTCTCTTCATTTGAGCACCTGCCCCCTGATTGATAGGTCAAAAGGTATTAAGATCATCAGATCAATCTGAAGCAAGATAACAATACATTACTGAGTGGATGGGTATCAACAAGCATTACCTTGAAAAGTACATTTCACAAGGCTATGTAATTCCAAATTATCATTCTCGGGAGAAAACGTTGGCCACAGTTCTGCAGCTTCCGCAGGAGAGACAGGTGACAATATATCATATTGCTTCTCACTTCCATCAAAAGAAGCAATCTCCAAAAGCATTTCCATATTAATCTGATTCAAAAACAAGTATTTGGAGAGATTTAGATTACTTAACGCACTATACCCCTCATGAGAAAAGTTAAACGAAGACATGCTAGTGAGTTTGTGTGACTTATTCCTACGGTGCAATACTGAAACTATCAAGCTTTAAGCCTTTAACGACGAATCTATATCACAAGTTGAAGTAAATAATCCTGGTAAGTGGTAACACAATTATATAAACAAAATAAACAAACAAACCTCCATTTTCAGATCATTTTGAGTAAAGTTGGACTTCTCCAAGAAGCTGAGAGAGAACTCCATCACCTCCTGGATAACACCCAGAACTATCGGTTCCACTTGGTCCACTGAGACACACACACACAAAAAACAGTTATAATCAACAAATCGGCAAGTAAATCTCGATTCGATTCAAAGCTATTCAGTTACCTAATAGAGATCGCGACAGTAGAAGGATCGCCTGAGATATCGAAACGAGAGCTTGAAGCTGCGAATCTGACCAGGTCTCGAACCGCAGCTTGACGGAGGAGGAGTCACCATCTGCGCCGATCGGAGCGATTCCGGAGCGGAGGAGTATATAGAAGTAACGGAGGCCGCGTTTGATCGAATCATCGGAGCGTATGCGTTGAGAAAAGAGATCTGACGACGACGTCGACGAGGTGAGGCCGGTCTCGTCGAAGAGAAATCGGCAGAGATTCGCCAAGTCATCTGCCATCTCTGGCGAGGCGAAATAAGGAAAGTGAGAGACGATGAGGAAAAAAGGTTTCTAGAGAGATTACACAAAAGGGGAAGGAAGAAAGGGTTTATAAGTTAAGAATCAAAGGCGGTGTGAGAGGACTATGTAGAGAAGACGATGCTCCTTCTTCGTAATCATTTCTTATTATTTACAGGAAAAATATTATTATTGATTAATACTTTAGTTAAAATCTAATTCGGTCGATAAGTATAGTTATTATTCGTTTTTGGGAAATAAAACTTTATAAATTATGACTAATTTCTAATTAGTAATTTCCAGTATAATAAACTTTTTAATTGGGCATGTGTAACGAAGCCGACGTATCTGGGCTCATATGAGGCCTGTTTGATCCTTATATGAAGCTAAAAAGGCTTTGGAAACCAAAATGTCTAAACCCGAAAAGGTCAAATACCTTGGAACTTTAACACATAATCTAATCATATTTATATAGTTTATTAAGTCCTTTGATTATCATTAATTTAAACACAGTGTTATTTAATTAATGGAGTCGTATTTTTTGTTTTATTATTGAAGCTTCCATAGGCATTCAACAAAGCTCTCTCACCCACTTTCACAACAACAAGCATCATTCATCATCGCCCATCATCTCCAGTGTCTCCCACTTTTTGAATTTCCTGGGAAATTGCGAAATAAAAAAATTAATTAATGAGTCTCAGTATTTAATTAATATTTAAATTTTTAAATCTTTCTTATTGGTTCTCTCTCTCTCTCTTTCGTCGGTTATCTGTTTTCATCGCTCTCTCTTTACGCTGAGCCCCGATCAAAAGGTTGAATTGGATTTGGGGGTGATTTGCTTCTTCTCTCCGTCCAGCTCAATCCTCGATCAAAAAGGTTTGCTCTTTCTTCACAATTTTGCGATCATTTCAATAATTAGTGGAAATGGGTTGTGATAATTCGACTCCGATCGTTTCTGATATCAATTCTCTGATCAAATTTCGCTGATTTTTGTCGGTGATTCACTCTGTTTGCTTTGCTCAGTGCAATCAATATTGGGGTTTTCATCTTCTCTATGTATCTTATCTCAATTGGGCTTTGTCTGTTTCTCTATTATAGCAAAGTTTTTATCTTTTCGCTTTTGGAGATTTACCTAAAATAGGGTTTTATCAGTTTATGTGCTTTGCATTACACTTTAAAGTTAGTTCTGTGAGTTGTTTGAAGTTCAGATCCAAACTAAACTAAAGTTTTACTGAGATGGGTTTAGTTAAATGTGCTTGATCACATCATTAAGGAATCAAACCCCATTTTATCATTGCAGGCAACTTGGAGATATGAAGCAGACTGTTTACCGTATGGTTTGGTGAACGAGACTTCTTTAGATAGAAGCTTTCAATCTTTGTTTTTGAGGGTAAGGAAAATAGAGAGGAGGAGGAGGAGAAGATGGGATGTGTTTCGTCTTGCTTTCGAGTCCAAGACATTGATGAGTACATGAATCCAAATAGCTCCGTATATAGGAACTGTCCCTGCATAAGATGCCTTGCTCGTAACTTCCTTAACCTGGTACGTTCTCACTCGCATTGCTTTTTTATCAGCTCATAGCTTTCATATGTTTACTCTCACGAGTTTATCCCATATTGAATACTTGCAGTATAGCTCGGTGTTCGGAAGAGGAGAAATACGCGCTCTGCCATCTTCCGTTCAAGCTACCACTCCATCGATAACTTCCTCTTCTTCACACGATAACTTTCTCTCTGAAGCCTTCCGTTCTACTCCAAGGCCTCTGCCTTACGATGCTGATCCTAGGCACTTCCGTTCACTCGTCTCGAGGCGTGAGAAGGGTTCAAGTCACTCCCACGAGGAAGCTGAGCCTCTGAGAAGTGATAGCGATGCTGATTCCGAATCTTTCGGATGCAAATGGGCAAACAACAAATCGGTTATCTCTGAGAAAGATCCCAAAGAAGAGTACTCTAGTAAATCCAGTCTTAGGATTATGAAATCAAAGTCAGCGTCTGGAAACATATGGGATTTTCCTTTGTCTGAAGATGAAGATGCATGTCCAACTTGTCTTGAAGGTTATTTTTGTTTCGTTGTTTTTCCTTTCTTTGTTGCTTCGGGCTTCAACATTTATCATGTCTTGTTTGGCTTTGGCAGAATATACATCAGAGAACCCAAAGATTGTAACAAAATGCTCTCACCATTTCCACCTTGGTTGCATTTATGAATGGATGGAGAGAAGTGAAAACTGTCCTGTCTGCGGCAAGGTAACCTCTCTCTCTCTCTCAGAACATATATGCTTTTGAAATTGCATGGTCGGTGAGATTAGAAGCTTATGCTCCTTTCATGGTTGCTTCTGGTTTTATCTGTCTGAGGAATATGTGTGATAGATACAGTCATACAGAGAAGTCTCCTTATAAAGAGGTCCCATTTTGTTTTCCAATGTCCTTGTGTGCAGGTGATGGAATTCAATGAAACACCGTGAACATCAATCATCGATCATCTATCTGTGTGTCCTCTGTATCTGAACTGAAACTGGAGAAGATGGCAAGGCAATGCAGAGGGGATGTTGTGTAAATTTGGCTTGTTGGTTTTTGTGAATATTGTCATTTTACAATGTTAAATATATGAAGCAGGAAGGGTGAAAATGTACCTCTGCAACATTTTAAGCTTTATGCTAACTCCATGAAACATGGCCACAAAAAAAATGCAAAACAAGAAGCAATGTTAATATTTAGGGACTCTTGTGTTAATATTTCGTAATTACTGATATACAGTCTTGTGAATTGGGGGAAAAGAAGAACAATTGAAAGTTTAGGGACTCTTGTGTTAATATTTCGTAAAATGAAGGACTCACGGTGCTAATAAAGAAAACAATTCTCAGAACCTTAACCCGATGTCTCGGAGACAATGAACGAACGAACCTCATTGGTTCTCTCCTTCCCTCCGTTTTATTACACACATTAGGCATCATCCCCCAAACCGAACACACAAAAACGTCCAGAAACTTCGATTCTTTGTCAAAGTTTCAACATTTCATCTTAGAGGTATGCTCTCTTCTATTAATTTTTCTTTTTTTTTTAAATTAGTTTCCTTTGAATTGTTGTGAATCAAGTTCTCCTTTGCGTGTTACTGGAGAAAGTTCGTTTCTTTTTAAAATTCATGATTAGCTCTAAGATGGGTCTTCGTAAACTTGCTTGATTCGTGATCGCTTCTGCTCATTTCTGTATAATCAGAGTTTAGTTCGTTTATTAATGCATATTAAACCGCATAAATTTCGAGACTTTTTGGAATAATTTATGCAATTTTGTTACAGGAGTCTTGTCTCAAAAATGGATATTGGAGAGATAATTGGCGAAGTTGCTGCTCCTGTGAGTATCCCAACGAAGAGCGCCATTTACGTCTGGGGATACAATCAAAGCGGGCAAACCGGTAGGAAAGGGCAAGAGAGTCTTTTGCGTATCCCAAAACAGCTTCCTCCTGAGCTTTTTGGCTGCCCTGCTGGTGCCAATTCACGGTGGCTTGATATCTCCTGTGGCCGGGAACATACAGCCGCTGTTGCATCAGACGGATCTCTCTTCACTTGGGGTCTGTCTCTCATTTTCACATAAACGCACCTTGGGGTTTTTATTTGATACAAATTTATTTCCTTTCTGTAGTCTTTGGATCTTGTGGTTGAATCTTAGGCAATGTGTACTTTGCTCAAGTCATGGTGGTTCTTACATTTTGATGTCTAATGGTTTCAGGGGCCAATGAGTATGGTCAGCTTGGGGATGGAACCGAGGTTGGGAGGAAACATCCAAAGAAAGTGAAGCAGTTGCAGTCAGAGTTTGTGAAGTTCGTGTCTTGTGGAGCTTTCTGCACTGCTGCTATTGCGGAGCCTCGTGACAATGACGGTACTCTTTCAAAGAGTAGACTCTGGGTTTGGGGACAAAACCAGGTAATATAACAAAAGGTTTATTCTCATTTAATGTGTCTGAAACTAAAGTTGTGCCATTCTCTTATTGATTTCTCAAAACTTCGAATGATAGGGATCAAATCTGCCACGGTTATTCTCAGGGGCATTCCCTGCTAACACGGTATGTACTCTCAACTCTCTCTCCTTGTGGAGAATCAAGGATTAATAAGCATTGGTGTATAAACATGTTTTAGGCAATTCGCCAAGTTTCATGTGGGACAGCTCATGTTGTGGCCTTATCAGAAGATGGCCTTCTTCAAGCTTGGGGTAAAGAAAGCTTTGAGACATTGTTATAAACTTGTTTGTGGTATAATTATGGTATTTATGATTTTAATTTTTTGTGTTTTGTGAAAATAAGGCTATAATGAACAAGGGCAGCTTGGTAGAGGAGTCACATGTGAAGGACTACAAGCACCTCGTGTGATAACTGCTTATGCGAAGTTCCTTGACGAAGCACCTGAGCTCGTGAAGATAACGCAAGTCTCATGTGGAGAATACCATACTGCTGCTGTATCAGAAACGGGCGAGGTGTAAGTTTTCTAAAAGACCTTTTCTCTTTGAAAACTTTGTGGTTATTCACATACCAATTCTCTGCAAGGGTTCTGGAAAAGGAGATATCTATCTCATCACCATCCTACCCGATGGGGAATGCTTGAGGAAGCAAATGCAAGTCTCCCTCCCTTTTGATTAATTATCTTTCAGCTAATCTTACTCACTTATCTCTCTCGTTGCAGTTACACTTGGGGACTAGGAAGCATGGGCCAACTCGGCCATGTTTCTCTTCAATCCGGTGACAAGGAGTTGATACCAAGGCGAGTCGCTGGTCTCGATGGTGTGTCCATGAAAGAAGTCGCTTGTGGAGGTGTGCACACTTGTGGTTTATCTCTGGAAGGAGCGCTTTATGCTTGGGGTGGTGGCCAAGCGGGACAGCTAGGCCTTGGTCCTCAGTCTGGTTTCTTGTTTTCTGTCTCTAATGGAAGCGAAATGCTTCTGCGGAACGTCCCGGTTCTAGTCATCCCGACCGATGTCAGGCTTGTTGCTTGTGGACATTCACACACTCTGGTTTATATGAGAGAGGGACGGATCTGTGGTTGGGGATACAATAGCTATGGCCAAGCAGCTAATGAGAAATCATCATATGCTTGGTACCCATCTCCTGTGGACTGGTATTAGCTCAAACAAGTTTGTTTGTCATGCAGACATTGTGGTAATTTCGGTTAGATTAAGGGGAAACTGTGTTGTTTTCAGGTGTGTGGGACAAGTGAGGAAGCTAGCAGCAGGAGGTGGTCACTCAGCTGTTTTAACCGATGCGTTCTCGTTGAAGGAGCTATGTGAGTTTCAGTTAGCAGATAGTGTGAACCTCTCGAATGCTTCAGAGATTCAAGATGTTGCATTCAGGATGGGTTCCGAAGCTTTAGCCCGCCTCTGTGAGAGACTCAGGTAATAGTGTTTTTGGACCAAACTTCTCTGTTACATATATAGTACACTTGGTTTAACTTGGGAAGAATCCAAGTCATTCAAAGCTAATTACAATGTGAATTGTTGTGTTTCAGGGAGCAGTTTCTTGATAAAGACTATCCTGATGGGGAAGAAGTATATTGAAAAAGCACAAACCCAAAACTCTAGAACAGTTTAGTACTGTTTGAAGTGATTATAAGCTATTTATCATGTATCATTTAAACAATTGAAAATATGTAGTAAACTATAAAGTCCATTCTTCAGCAAAACTCTCTGTATCATTTTACTTTTCAGGACATAGTACTTTATTATCTGTGCTGTCTGAGCAAGATCCAGATACTGTAATGATCTACTATGTACACTTAAGACTTGGAAATAAAAGCTGGATCTCTGTGGCATTGTCAAGTGTTGAAATCTCATTGTAATTTGAGAGTTTATTGGCCTCTTTTGCAAGCTGTCTATGTCGTTCCTGTTAGCATATAATCGCGTTTTGTTTTATACAGACGGGATAAAGTGGTTAACCAGATAAGACATGGCTAATGTTAACATTTCATACGTTACAATCCGTTTATACATAAGCAAGGTTTCAAAAGGCACATACATCTCCTGCAACAGAAGAGAGATGTTCATGGCTATCACAGCTATGTATAGCCACTTATGTCTACAAATAAAAAAAGTCTTATGCAGCATACATAAACACAATTCATTACATTCCATACTAATTTAATCCATCTCATTTTCATCATCAAGAACTATCCACTTGAATGCTTAAAGATTCGTCTTATTCTCATCATCAAATCAGAGGCATCACTCACAGCATCCAGCCAGGGATGTAGCCGTTTCCTGGTTGGCTCGGACCCTGGGTTGTTACAGCCATTTGCTCTGAACACACTGGATGGTTATACCTGTTCTCATCACCACAAAAACATAGTTTAACAATCTACAATAGAAACACTTTTTTAATTTTTACAGAATATGAAACTCAAGGCCTTTAAATTTTAAAAAAGTTTTTACAGGATTGATTTTCCTTCCTTAGACATTATCAAGAGCTGAAACTTAACACCAAACAAAGCGTTTTTAAAACCAAATCTACAGTGTTAGGCTTTAATCAAACGGTTAATGGTTTACCACCTAAAAGTTAATGTGTAAAAAGGTAAGAGTTGTTTGGTTTTACCCAATTTGCAACGTGGGATCACATTCAAGAGACTGGAATAGTCCCTGAGGTTGAGTCTGATGATGTCCATAGGCAACATTTTGCTGATCACCACCTTCCCATGCCCCTCCTACATGGTGACTCCTCATGCCGATCATGTCTTCCAGCTAAAAAATGTACAACATAACGTAGTTAAAGACTTGTAACATTCAAACTCGCATATAAATGTGGATTATATAAAATGTCTTGAGATTCTATCAGAAACTAGAGAGACAAGCATCCTACCTTAATTGACAAAGCTCTATTGGCTTCAAGCAACATATGCTCTTTGCCTTGGAGGTCAGTGAGCTGGTCAAGCATATACTGTGTCTATATACACGAAACAAGCATTTTCAGACATTTTTCTCACGCAACAAAACCAATTAAAGTATGTTCTGTATATATACAATGGGGTAATGAAATCACCTTGATGCAGCGAACTTGCTTCAGAGAGCCGTCTAGTTGACGCTCAAGCTGCTCTAGCTCCTTTGAGTTCAAAGGTCCAAGATCCTCTCCAAGTAGATTTCTGAAGCAAAACACACACTTTCATCAATTCAAACACATAACATGTATAGATAAGTTGTTTATATGTGAGCATACATATACATACCTCTGCTGAAGTTGCAGATTTTCATATCTACCTTTCAGTTTTAAATACTCTCTGTAGCTATTCTGAAAAAATGCCAAGCAAAGAGACGTTAATGTTGGACTCTCTAACTAAAAAATATATTTTTATTCCAGTCTGAGAATCTTTAGTTCTGAAGTTCTCTAGCTCTCTAGCTCTCTAGCTTTAGTGTTAGTTATTATATCAAATAAAATTAGTTAATTAAGTGATGGTAGAGATTTAAACCTCGAGTTCTTTGGCCGGTTTGTTGTTGACTTCAACTGAGCCGTAGCTACACTTCTGGTACCTGTCCAGTGTCTTGAGCATGCTGAAAGATCAAAGCATAAAGAACAAACTATTAATTAATTATTAATTTAGTGGCTGAAATAAGAAACTAGCAAATATTTTAAATATTGTTAAGAAGAAGATCTTTTGGCATAATTGAAAAGAGATGTAATTAAATTCCTTTGGTGCTTAAATATCTGCATGAAGTTAAGTAAGACTGGTTAATGCATGGATCCACAGATTATTCTACGTTGGATCTTTATATTTTTATTGAAACCTGTGAATCTTTAACTACTTTAATAATCTCTAACGGAACATATATTTATCTGTGCAGAGACAATGATATATATTATTAGCATATCATTAAGACACTTCTGTAACCTATAGATCTCGAATCTACTCAAAAAATTGACATGAGAAGAGATCAGATCTCAAAATTCAATCATTCAAAACTGAACTAACCAAAACCTTATAGATCAAATATAAAAACTGAAAATCAAGTTTGTCAAAAGTAATCAAGAACCAAAAGCACAACATAATCTAGAAAGATAAACTTCAACACAAGATTAAAAATATGGAAGATTATAAGCACAGATCTATCAAAATATTTTCACATTTATAGAAAGATAGAGAGAAGAGAGTATATAATTAAGTACTTGGAGGTGCTGCAGAACTCGTAGAGCTTGCCACGGTTGGAGAAGACGATGAGAGAAACCTCAGCATCGCAGAGAACAGAAAGCTCATAAGCTTTTTTCAGCAAACCGTTCCTGCGCTTAGCAAACGTGACTTGTCTGTTAATCTTGTTCTCAATCCTCTTTAGCTCCACTCTTCCCCTTCCCATTTTGATATGTAACCTTATTAGGATATGTAAATGTTTATCTATATTCAGACACACACACACACAAACACGAGTTGGGTTTTGCTCTTTTTGGATGAAAGATGTTTTCTTTTGGAGAATAAAATCAAACCCTAGTTTCCTCAAGAACAAGAAGAAGAAAGTAAAAGAGGAAACTTTTGCTTTCTGGTTTGGTTATGATTTGATTGTATAGAAGGGTTCTTGTTTCTTCTTTAGATCATTTTGAAATGGTTTGTGTGTGTTTGATGAGATTGTGAATCTGAAGGAAGCTTCTGTAAATCTATAAAAGCTATAAAGATAAGATATTTGTGAGGGTGAGAGAACATTAGGGTTTGGTGATGTATCTGGTGTGTCTCTCTCTCTACTTCTTTACTCTTTCTCTGTCCTCCCTCTTTCACAAAAAAGTGAAAAAAAATCTCACACTCTCTTTTCTACCCGCGTGTCACAGAGACGCCATTGTTTGTAATGAGTTGCTGCTAATCAAGAGAAATGAAGTTTATAATTCATGTCTATTACGTAGATAATAATTAGATATTGTGTTTCCACTCTTTTATGTTTACATACATTGCCTAACTTCATAGAAAATTTTGAAACATCGATATAGCATAACTCTACTACGTACTGCAAACAAAATTTTGATTTTACAAAATGCTTTATGTGTGTAATGTAGTTATGGGTACTTTGGTATATATATTCCAATGAAATAGTATTATAAAGTTGTCTAAGTGGTGAGGCGCGTAGAGTGGGATTAACATTTGGCTTCTACAGTAATAATACTAAAGTAGCTATCATCATTTTCTACTTCACAAGTTGCAGAAAAAACTCTCATACCTTAATATGGACATTGTATGTGTCGCATGTCTATTGGCTCCTATCTTCTTCTTTTTCTCAACATCTATTGGCTCCTGTCTTTTTTTTTGTTTGTAGACATTCTTCATTCTTTTATTTCTAACATACCCAAAGCTCCATGGAAGATCAGCTTCCAAACCGATCCACTATCCTCAACGCTGAGTCTCCGTCGTCACACAGGTCTGAGCCACTGTGTGCTCCACAGCTTCAATCCAGTCAAGGTGACTCCGCCCTGGACAAGAGGCCCCACCAAGAGAACCGCTATCTTCCCGTAACACCATATATTAGAAATTGAGATGATGGAGTAATTTGATAATCATAAAAATAGCATAAGAAATCAGAAAACGAACAAAAGATTGGGCCAAATATGAATGTGGGGAGATTTATTAGTTTTAAGTCCAAACCAAACAGATAAATTTTACAAAACTCGGACTAGTGGGTCAACAGTTTACAACTTAGGCCCATATAATTATTATCTTTTTGACTTTCAAAACGAAGCTTTCAACTTTCGAAACCAAACTTTCGACTTTCGAAACCAAGGAAGGAGAAGGAGCAAACCTTACCCAGAAAATTCATGATCATGCGTCGAATCCGAGAGTTGTTAATTTCGTGATTCTGAAGGTACATTGTTTCTCTGAAAAATGTTAAATCCAGTAAAAATTTAATATTTGTTCTTTATTGCTATTGTGAACTGATGAAAATAATAGTATCGTTGTAAATTGGAATTCATATGTATAAGGAGTTTGAATTTGTTGCCAAATATGTATAATTAATGAATCTTTTCATTTTCAAAATGTTTAATGTAGTTCACCTCGTACATAGTGCACAAGTATACTACCATATAAAATTTTGTGTTTCCTTAAGAGCTTTATATTTTCTTCCATCACTTTAATGTTTAATTTCTCATACCTCGCAGTTATTTTATATAGAAAGTGAGAAAGTATGTTAAGCAATTAGAGTTTTCAAATATTGGCATTACGATTTTCAGAATTGAATTCAAAACAAACTCGATTTGTTTTTAATGGCGAAGTTGTTAAAAATGAAAATATATTAGTTCCGAGTCTTTCCAAAATGTAATGGTAAGTTCCTCTGGTATTTATTGCTTTAAGATCTTTAATAAATTCATTGATCCTCTTAAATATAACAACCACTCACTTCATATTTGAATTAAGTGACAAAATTGAATAGGATAGAAATCCAATCATAAACCATGCTTATAAAAATTGAATTGATCAGTGTTAAAATAAATCCCACATAAATTTAAAGCATGTCTTTACTATGACAAATCACAAATCTCATTGTTTCCAAAATAGGTTTAGTATGTTTCAAGTTCTAAAGATATAGTTGAAATAATTCTACGTAGATGTCATTTAATCACTTCCATGATTTTTTTTGTATGTCTCAACAAATGGTCATATATGACCACTATTACCATCTCCAAAAAAACTAGAACATGTCAAGGTGTTAGTATATTACTAAGGAGTTTCTACCCATTTTATAATTGTCTATCTGCTGTGATTTTTTCTTATTTCTCATCTATAATTATTTTCATAGATTTAGCCCTTTTTCAAAAAAAGAAGGTCTTAAAACTATTTTCATAGATTTGTTTTGGTTATTTTGGATAAAAATTTATAGAGCAAATTAATATAATGAAACTAGTTATGATCGTCAATACATGTAGCAACATCACTCCATAGGTGATCGATTTGGTTTACTTTGTTTTTAAAGATGACAAACCGATTGAAATTCAATTTTAATTAGTGACCCAATTAAATTTCAGTTAGTAGTAACTCAATAGCGATAATGTTCATGTTGTAAATATTCATTTATATGATCTGAATTATGACGTAACTATAAAGCCTTATCTTGCAAGTCTTTGTCAAGTTACATTATATTCTTAGTTTACCCATTGATGAGAATGTAATCATGGATTGAAGAGCAAAACAGAACAGGAGATTTTAGAATCACATTTTGTTTATGAGGTTTGAGGAGCATGTTTTGTTTGTGTGCCGGTGATGTTGGATCCAGATTCTCCCCGAAGAGGTTCTTCTCTGCAGAACCAGCGCCAGACCCTTTCTACCAACTTCAGTTTGATGGAACTGTGGAATCAATTTCAAGGTGGGAGAAGCTTCACCTACTTGACAGAGTGAGGTTATTGAAAGGGCGATAGAGAGGATGCTTGAGAGTGGTGAAGTGGAGTTAACTTTATGGTTTTTCTCTTTAGCTAAGGATAAGGGGCTGATCATTCCTCCTCGGTTTATCTTTTGTTTCGTCAAAGCTCTCGCCAGAAAGAAAAAGGCTGAAGAGAGCAAAGTATTGCTTCAGGAAATGATTTCGAGAGGATCTTCTCCTGAAAATGAGGTCTTTAATGTGGTTGTGTATGTGTATTCAAGAAATGGGGATCCTGATGGAGCCAGCGAGGTTTTGAAGCAAACGAAGAGCACAGTGTACAAGATGTGTACACATACACCATGGTCATTAGCAGTTAGGCTACTCGAGAGCTTATGAACCAAGCTCAAGAGATTCTCGCAGAAGCTAAACAGAAGCATGAGAAGCTTTATTATCCGACACATCAAGCACTCATCCAAGGCTATTTCAAGACTGAGCAGTTGAATAAGATCTTGAAGCTTTTTCAAGATAGATATTTGTTTGGGGTGAAAGCTAGAGGAGATGAGTACACAAAACTCATACAATTTTTTTGCCTCATAGCGATGGATTGGAGAATTGCAGAGATGCTTCGCATGGAGATGAATCTCAAGGATATGCAGCTGGACCCGATTTCTAAAGAGTACATTGTTTCTTTGAAAAATGTTAAATACACTAAAAAATTTAATATATGTTCTTTATTGCCATTTGAAGCTGATCAAAATAATAGTATCATTGTAAATTGGAATTTATATATGTGGAGTTTCAAATTGTTGACAAATGTGTATAATTAATGAATCTTTTTTCATTTTCCAAAATTTTTAATGTAGTTCACTTCTTACATAATGCACAAATGTAGTACCATTAGTAACAAATGTATAAATATTTTGTGTGTTCCTTAAGAGCTTTTTGTCTTCCACCTCTTTAATGTTTACTTTATCATACCTCCTAATTATTTTATATAGAAAATGAGAAAGTATGTTAAATAATTGGAGTTTTCAAATATTGTCATTATGATTTTCAGAATTGAAGCAATTCAAAACAAACTACATTTGTTTTTAATAGCTAAGTTGTAAAAAAAATCTATTATTATTGGGCTCACAAAAAAATGTAATGATCAGTTCCTCTGGTATTTATTGCTTTAAGATTTTTAATAGATTCATTGATCCTATTAAATATAACAATCACTCACTCCATATTTGAATAGAGTGTTAAAATTATGTAGGATGGAAATACAATCATAAACCATGCTTAAACAAAATTGAATTGAGTGTTAAAATAAATCTCACACAAATTTAAAACATGTCTTCACTATGACAAATCACAAATCTTCTTGTTTGCAAAATAGGTTTAGTATGTTTCTAAGTTTTGAAGAGGGAGTTAAAATAATTCTACGTAGATGTCATTTAATCACTTACACAATTTTTTTTGGTATGTTTCAATGGTCCTATACGTCCACTACTACAATCTCCAAAAACTAAACATGCTAAAGGTGTTAGTAGCAACATCACTCCATAGGTGATCGATCTGATTTGGTTTACTCGGTTTTTAAAGATGACAAACAGATCGAAATTGATTTTTAATTAGTGACCCAACTAATATTTTAGTTAGTAACTATGATATGATATGAATATTCATGTTGTATATATTCATTTATATTATATGAATCATGTCAAAACTTCAAGCCTTATCTTGTAAAGTCTTTGTCAAATTACATAATATTCTTAGTTTTACTCATTGAAGAGAATGTAGTCATGAATCGACTTTATTATCACGTGGATTCGAAATCCAGACCTTATGGTGTAGAAGCATTAATGAACATTTAGTCAAACCACTTGACTAAGGGGACTTTCACATAAATAATATAATTTAAGATGTATTTACGAAATGTTAACAAATAAATCAAACTTTGGATTTTTCGGTTTTAAAAAAAAAAAAGTAATGTAAAATGATCAAATTAAGAAAAAATACATTATATGATGTTACTTTTTCAATAATCATGATGATTTAATTACTTTAGAGAATTAGTGGAAAATTGGTATGTGAAATGATCAAATTAACAAAAAAATATAAATAAACAAGGTATGAAAAGAATAAATATTTTTGATTTATACATTACGATCCAATAGAAGAGAAGATCTACGACCACCACCAACCCACCTCTCCTCACCTAACGCAGAGTGGCCAACTTTGACAATACTTCAATTTCTAATTGGTCCGAATCAGACCCGTTCATTTGCTATATATCTCCCTTACAAATCACCAGCCTCCCCGAAATTCTTACGTGTTTTAGATCTTTCCAGTAAAAACTCAAATCAATTTCGGGATAAAACAGGTTTGTTTCTCCGATCACTCTCCCTTTATCTTCTCATTGTAATATTTTTGTAGATCATATGTTGGTTATATATAGTAATCTGTTATTCGAACTTAGTCGTAATTTTTTATTCTGGATCTGTAATAATCTTCTTCGTGTTGATTGATTTTGTAATTGCATGTATCCATTATCTGTTAGATATTTTTGATCCCTGGTTGAATCGATTGGTTTAATTATCTATTAACGTGTCTTCTTTGTTCTAGATTTGAGATCTGTGAGTTTCTTTTATAACAGCAAGAGAGAAGAAGAAGTGGGATAGATACAATGGCTGTTCAACCAACAAGAATAGGTTTAGCTGGACTAGCCGTGATGGGACAGAACCTAGCTCTCAACATTGCTTCCAAAGGCTTCCCAATCTCAGTCTACAACAGAACAACCTCCAAAGTCGACGAAACCGTCGAACGAGCCAAGAAAGAAGGAAACCTCCCCGTCTACGGCTTCCACGACCCTGAGTCCTTCGTCAACTCCATTCAAAAACCACGTGTCATAATCATGCTCGTTAAAGCCGGTTCCCCCGTCGACCAGACCATCAAGACCCTCTCAGCTTACCTCGAAAAAGGTGACTGCATCGTCGACGGTGGCAACGAGTGGTACGAGAACACCGAGAGGAGAGAAAAAGCTGTGTCTGAGAACGGCTTCCTCTACCTAGGAATGGGAGTCTCAGGCGGCGAAGAAGGTGCTCGTAACGGCCCATCTCTGATGCCTGGAGGGTCCTTTGAAGCGTACAAGAACATCGAAGACATTCTCCTCAAGGTTGCGGCTCAGGTTAGAGACAGTGGTCCATGCGTGACTTACATTGGCAAAGGCGGCTCTGGGAACTTTGTCAAAATGGTTCACAACGGGATCGAGTACGGTGACATGCAGCTTATCGCAGAAGCTTATGATGTCTTGAAATCCGTTGGTAAGTTAACGAACGAGGAGCTTCATAGTGTATTCACCGAGTGGAACAAAGGCGAGCTCGAGAGTTTCTTGGTGGAGATCACAGCGGATATCTTCGGGATCAAGGACGATAAGGGAGATGGGCATTTGGTTGACAAGGTATTGATTACAATGATAACTAGTGTTAACAAACTATTAAACCAATAACAGAATATTAAACCGGTCGGTTCAGCATACTAAACCGACTAATCTATTTTTACATAAAGGTTTTGGACAAAACGGGAATGAAAGGTACCGGGAAATGGACGGTGCAGCAAGCAGCTGAGCTCTCTGTTCCTTCTCCCACCATTGAATCCTCTCTCGACGCGAGGTTCCTCAGCGGGCTAAAGGATGAGCGTGTGCAAGCCGCTAAGGTCTTTAAAGAAGGTGGTTTTGGCGATGTATTAACCGACCAAACCGTTGACAAGAAGCAGCTCATCGACGACGTGAGGAAGGCTCTCTACGCGTCGAAAATCTGCAGCTACGCGCAAGGGATGAACCTAATCCGCGCCAAGAGCATGGAGAAAGGGTGGGGCCTTAAGCTAGGCGAGCTGGCGAGGATCTGGAAAGGAGGGTGCATCATCAGAGCGATCTTTTTAGACAGGATCAAGCAAGCTTACGACAGGAACGCGGAGCTGGCTAACCTCTTGGTGGATCCCGAGTTTGCGAAAGAGATCATCGAGAGGCAGTCGGCTTGGAGGAGAGTGGTCTGCTTGAGTATCAACTCGGGGATTAGCACTCCCGGTATGTCTGCGAGTCTGGCGTACTTTGATTCTTACAGGAGAGAGAGGCTGCCGGCGAACCTTGTGCAAGCTCAGAGAGATTACTTTGGTGCTCATACTTATGAGAGGACTGATGTTGAAGGCTCTTTCCACACCGAGTGGTTCAAGATCGCAAGACAATCCAAATCCAACATGTGATGATTGATGTTTCACTCTCTGTTTCTCTCCTTCAATAATATTTTTCACACTGAATGTGTTGTTTCCTCAATGTGTGAAATTACTGTGGATTACGTTATGATTTGTATAACTTCAAAAGTTTTTCAAGTATTTTGGTTCTAATTGTTACCTTCGGTTTAATTGGACTTTTCTCAATTTTTGAAATACTGTGTGGCCTATTTAACAAAAGGCCGTCTATTTTTTTCGTCATATAAGGTGACACGTCGTCCTATGCATAACTAAAAATTCGCGAGTTTCCCGGGTAACGGTAAAGCCTATTGGGCTACTACGAAAGAAGCCCACTGGGCTGGAGAGTGGTTTTGATATTTTTATCATTTCGTATCCGCTCGAGCGTTGACAAATTCGAATTTTGAAATTCAGTTTGAATCTTCACAGAGAAGATGGTTCCGCCATTGTTGAAGCTCGCGTTCGTCCAGGGACCAAGAGACGGCGAATCTCTAGAGTACAAGCCCGGATCCACTATCCGTATCGGCCGAATCGTTCGCGGCAACGAAATCGTCGTTAAAGACGCCGGAGTCTCCACGAAACACCTCCGAATCGTATCCGATTCCGAGAACTGGATAGTCCACGACCTTGGATCCTCCAACGGCACAATACTGAACTCGGAACCTCTCGATTCAGATACTCCTGTCATTCTCCGCCACGGAGACGTGATCAAGCTAGGTGAGTGTACTTCCATTGTAGTGAACTTTGAGACTGATGCTCAGGTGGAGGAGGAGGAGCATAAGCTTCCCCCGAGGCCGAGGAGGAATAACAGGCGCCTTCGCAGGGTTGGTAGGCCTCGGAAGAACGAAAAGAAAGTAGCGGTTATGAAGGAGGAGGAGGAAGCTGTTCCAGTGGAGAAGAAGGGCAACTCTAAGGCTAAG
The DNA here is from genome assembly GCF_020379485.1 of Brassica napus. Classification (NCBI taxonomy): domain Eukaryota; kingdom Viridiplantae; phylum Streptophyta; class Magnoliopsida; order Brassicales; family Brassicaceae; genus Brassica; species Brassica napus. Next base: position 28,743,009 of record NC_063438.1, on the reverse strand, counting down.
AGTTTTGATTTGAATCCAATCAAGTTGGAGATTGAGGATACTCGAATTGGAGTGGAGATCTCAGAGATGAAGAGAGGTACAAGGAGCAGTAGGCAGATGAGAAACGAATGTTTGGGGTTGGAAGAGAATGTAAAGTGTGAGGATACTGTTATAGAGGAGAAGAGAAGACCTTCAAGGGCTACGAGGAGCAAGAAGGAAGCGATTGGTGGGGATTCTTTTCTGGAGTTGGAGATGGTTCTGAACCAAGCGAAGAAAAGCCGTGCAAAGAAGAAGAAAACGGAGCAGAAGAGCGTTGTAGAAGAGATGGAATCTAGAAATGAGGATGTTGAAGAAGATGAGAAAGGTCGCATTGAAACATGTGATAAGGTAGATGAGGCATCTAAGATGTTAGAGCAGGTTGAGATTGAGTCAAGGAAGAGCACATTAGGAGAAGATGGAGAGGCAGAGAACTTACAAGATGAAGTTGAAGAGGAAGGAGACTGTAAGAGCAATGAAGCTGTAATTGAGACATCAGATGGTGGGTGTGAGGAAGAAGGAAAGGCTGAGCAGGGATCAAGGAATGACAAGAATGTAGAGAAGGTAGATTTAGAGAAGATGACACTTGGAGACTGGTTTGAATACATGAAAGTACACTTGCGAAAACAGATTGTGGATAAGACGGAGATGATGATAGAGGATATGAGAAGTAAATCTTTAAGAGTTCGCCACCATATTGCAGAGCAGAAGCAAGCAAAGGAAGAAGGCAGTGTGAATTAATCTGTACATGGTTGAATATATGATATTCTGATCATCTGAGTAGTAAACTTGCTTCAGTTTCGACTCTTTTGGATCCATATTGTTTTGTTGTCCAGAGTTAAAAGATGTAGCTTAGAAAAAGAGAGGCTATAATTCAAATCATATTTACATGTGCAAGTTTTTTTACATATACTTTTAGTAAAATAAATAAACAAATTGAAGAAGAAGAAGGCAAAACAGAACAAGAAGTTACAACAAACATATCGAACATTAGTCTTCATGTTCAGAAAGGGCTGACCTTACCAGCCAGTTTAAGCAAAATCTCAGGCACAAGCCGTCTTCTCGGTGGTGCAACCGCATCTTTACTCAAACCGTCACTGTCATTGGCGTGTATCATGGAGACTATATGATCAAACAGCTCGTCTTTACCTCCTCTCAAAGGATCCTTTGCAATGCAAAAAAAAGAAGTGGTAATCCCATTACTTTGTTGTTATATACATGTTTGTTTTACAAGTACACTGAACTATGTGGTATTTTGCTTACCTGAAGAAATAGATCTGTGTGAGTTTTACCATTGTAGATAATTAGGTCTGTTTTAACTTCAACACCTTGAAGAGCTTTTGCAAAAGTTTTGCTACAAAACGCAAAAAAAAAAAACATTTGTCTACTTTAAGTAGGAAGTACTAGCATATTGTCCAGATTCGTAGACGGGTAATCTAACCTTGCTTCACATGGGATGGAGTAATCTTCAGATCCATGAAAGAGCACAATATGAGTCAAGAGAGATGCAGCTTTTCTTACTCTCGGCTCTTTCAATCTGATTCCAGGAGAGTATTGTGCAAATGACTCTTCTCCCTCCATTATGCTGCAAAGTTGATCAACAAATGAACAACCATAAGTAATGTCTTACTTATAATTTAACCATATGGTGCCTAAGCAGGATTACCTAAGGAAAATAGAACGATACAGGCCTCTGTTATGGAAGTGTTCGACCATATTGAAGAGATTGTACCTGTCCCAAGTTTTGCAAATGGTTAACAAATCTAAGCTTCATGGTAACTGAGTAACGTTAATTAGTCAAGTAATATTTTACCCGCCAGATAAACCGAAGTAAGCTTTAATCTGAGAAGCACTCCATGAGATTCTTTCTCCTCTTGATTCTTTAATGGCTTGTTCAATGAGAGCACAAGATGAGATATGTGCACCAGCTGATTGCCCCATCAAATATATTCTACACAAACAAGCAGACATGGTTTAATCACCAGAGCTTGTGAAATACATGGAGAAGCCAATATAACCAACAAGTACCTATTAGGATCGCCTCCAAATGCAGAGATGTTATTGCATACAAATGATATTCCTTGAGAAACATCTCTTACCATGTCACTAATTGTTCCTTGAGGAAAGTTTCTGGACAAAAGATGTTTGGTTTATGTGTTGATAAAGTTATATTAGAACGGCTAAGGGATTATTTAATTTGCTTACCTGTAATCTAGACATGCAACAATGATATCCCTTTCTGCTAGCTGCAGTCCCAAGAGAGAGCCCCAAGCTTTGTACCTAAAGGATATGCAAGTATGAAACTACCAATTTAGACATTATCTTTAAAAGAAAAAAGATGTAGCTTCAGGGAACCTACTGTTCTATTAAAGTTAACCAAGAAGAAAATGTATGCATTATTACATACTAAAACGTATTTAAGTAGAGATGATTGAGAGTGGGATTACCCGATAATCCAAGCTCCACCAGTCACGAAAACTACAACAGGCTTAAGGCCGGCACTTGTTGGTGGTGGTATGTACAAATCCAGCCTGCCAAAAACAATCGAGATCATATCAATCATTTGTGATATGAAAGTGAAGGGAGTAGCAGGCCTAGATTATGCTGGTTACACAGGCTCAGTTACCTATTCCTAGGTTGATCACCATATACAATACTCCTCCTAACTTGGGGTGAGAAAAAATAATGATATGCAACTGCAGAAGCCAACAAAACAAGCTTGTTTATTAGTGTACAATGAATAAACAGCTTCTTGATAATAAATATTCATCAGCAAAGAGGATAAGATCACCTTGAAGAAAACCAGGCATAAGGAGGATTGCATAACAAGCAAGAGCAAGTAATCTTGTGATCCACCGATAACCTACCCTGAATCAAACTTTCAACCATTAAAACAGAACCTTTCTTACATCTCAAGATTACCATAAAACTCATTAATAAATTTTAAAAAATTCAGGGACTAATTGTAATCTCTTCCAGAATTTTATTTTATTTCCCTGTCGAGCAAGTTACAATCACAAGAACAAGTCAACGATACCCTGCCGCACAAGGTACTCTGACGCCACCTTATATGTATATCCATGAGAGTTGGGGAGGGAAAATTGAAATACGTACCCGAGATAACCAAGAAGGTCGAAGCTAAGACGAGTTATCAAATACGTTTCCGCCGCTGCATGGCCTATGTCTCGACCGAACGACTGCTGCCTGCAAATTTGAGGCGCCGATGACTTCCTCAACACTCTACGGCGAACCTTTCCTTTGTCGGAATCCGCTGGGCCAATATTCTCCGTTGGAAACACTGGACGGCATCTTTCATGATGGTGAATCTCCGAAGATGATTGCATGTCCGCCGTGAAAAAATATTGGATCTCGTGTTTGGTTTCTCCTCTTCGTTTGTCTCTCCCCTTCTTGGCTTCCTTTTATTATTGACCAGGTTCTGTTTTTTCTTTATTATTTCAAACTTTTGAAAAAGCTATTTAAGCATGTGCGCTCCCTCGTCACCGAGGAGGAAAGATACAATACCTGTAAACGGCGTCGTATCTTCCTAATTGACTATTTTTAATTGGAATACTCTAATCACTTCCTAGTGAATTGTTTTGTATTTTTTTCTGGTGAGAGATATCATTGTTAATTTTGCTATGGATTTGTTAATCTTATTAGCCATACTTTGGAGCTGATATTAAGCAACTTGTGATACAATAATTGCGATAAGAATAATGGTAGCTGCTAACGTAAACGTAATGGGTAATCATTTTGTGTGTTTGATGTCTCAACACTTGTAAGTTTGGCATAGTTGTGTATGGACGCCACATGGAACCGCGAGATCCACATCTTAGAACGTGATGGGTAAACTTAGCGGTGGCACGAGCACCAACCATGAGAAAAATCCAAATCAATGATGACATCTCTTTTGTTCCCTATTATTGGATTCTTTTTTCTCCTCTTCACATACAATATTTTAGATTTTCCCTTTTACGAACAGAAGACTAATTTACAAACAACCAATCAATTATGAGCACATATACTATATTTTCCAATATCTTTTATTATCCTTAAAATGATATCTACAAATTTGCTTACACTATAAACCCGATTTTTTATACAGCCATATATGATTTGTAGGAAAATTATAAATCTTAAAATGATCACCTATGCAAAAGGGAATTAAGTCACATATATCTAAATTAACAACCAGAAGAGAGTAAAAAATCATTAGCAACAATAATATTTCATAACCCAAAAAGAGAAGAATCTACTTTACGCAGAAAGTTGAAATGAAAAATAAAGCTGAAACTTTTTCTTCTTTTGTTTTAAGGGGTTTCACCTCTGCATTTTTCGGTTGGTTTTTCACCTGAACCACCATCTCTGGACGGCAGTGACCGGAGTATTCAAGAAGGGAGCGTACCGTTGGATAATGGGATTCACCGTCCTCCCGATTCTGCTCCACGTGCTCTGGTGGTATCCTGCTGTTACTGGTGCTTGATACATCAGCTTCAATAGCTGCCAACAAAAAAAACACTCATATACATTAGCTTCGATAGCTGCCAACAAAAAAAAACAAACTCATGGAGATAATGATGAAAAGGGTAGCTATAAGCTTATGTTCATATGTCCGTTGATCAAGTTTTAACAATGAATTCTACTTGGAGATGTTGAGCCAATAGAGATATATGATGACTCCAACCAAAAGGAAAGCAAGAAAAACATTTGAATAGACGTACCTGCCAGTACATGAATGTCTGTATAATGTTGCGTTGCCATCTGCAGTAAATAAAATGATAGCCTTGGTCAGATGAGTGAAAACGAGTAAATGCAGTTCGAACCAGATCTGCAAATATGAACTCAATTTATTCCAAAGGGTTCCAAGGAATTTACGAGAGCAGAGAGATAATCAGAAGGAAGCCGATAGCTATCTCAGCCTGCGATGAGAGGATGTTAAGAGTAGTTGTGTTTGACTCCACCCACACGCAAGGATCTTCCAAGTACTTTCTGATAATCATTACAAAAACAGGACACAGAGCAAGAGGTAAGCATCAGTAAGAATTCACAAATGAAACCGAGTTCTACAATCAAACCTGCTGATCAGTAGGAAGCAAGCTACCTGTATATGGTGGAGCGAGCGAAGTTACGCCTCAAGAATTTGGCTAATTGTTCAAGGGCTCGACACAAGATGGGAATCAGAGCAACTGCAACAAATCGATAAGAAGACTAATCATTAAAATGTCTATAGCTTGAAGAAAAGCAGCCTTAAAAAAAACTCAATCAACTCTTACACTTGAGACAGAGATGTGAAGTGACAAATGTGAGGCAGTATATGAAATAGATGAAATCCTTTGCTCCCATAATTGATTGGAAATAAACTTGCAGCCCTTGCATATTCCATGCACTTGGCCTCTGCAGATAACAAAAGTCAAGCTTACAAAGAGAAGATAATGAATGACTGGTCCCTAGAGAGTAGTAAGATGGTTTACCCCATAAAGAGAGTACAAGGAATAAAGAGATGAGCATGCAGTTCCCATGAAAGATAGACGATAAGCCCTATTAGAGAGGTTCTTTGGCACTAGAGGTAACACTGCCAGCACAGCTATAACGAAAACCTGCGAAAGATGAAAACGACTAAGACGCGGAAAAAATATCCAGGTGAAGTATACCAGAAAAAATGCTTTAGTCTTGATTAGTTCATATCTGAGTATAACAAGCACATCAAGACATGAGAACAAAAAGACAGAACACTACACAACATCTAATAAAATGTCCACGTAAAGGATTCAACAGCAGAAAGGAAAAGTAATCCCAAAACTCAGAGCCCTAATAAAAAGCTAAACCTTTTATAAAAACTAAGTCTAATAAAAATGTACACTTGTGATTTAAGAAGAAGGTACACAAAAGTCTGGAGTTCACTGCATAAGGAGTGATGCTGATAAATTAAAATATTTTCACTTGCACAGTTGCACCAAGAACAAGAAACTGCAATAGGGAAAACAGAATATTACCCAAGCATTGACAGAAAACTGAATAGTCTGCTGATCCCACCGCCCTGAACTCACACCTGAAGTAGCAGATGGCCCAGTGGTTCTCGGAACAGATCCTGATACACAAGAGTGTAGTCAGTAAACTCATCTCATATTAGCATAAACTGAAAGTTGACTATATCAGAAAATAAAAAAAAAAGTCCACCAGAGTTCCGTGAACGAGCTTGTTCATTTGCATTGGTAGATGCAGATGGTCTTGCAGATTGCGACGAAGAAGATGAACTAGCCATAGGCTCCACAACAAGATCAGGATCCTACAAAAAAAAAATACCATAGCAGTATAAAGCACTCCATATTCAGCAAACAAGTCGAGAAAAATACATTCAAAATATTGAACATCTAAATTTTAAATCGAGTAACTGCAACACACGTTAAACCCTAAGATTCAAAGTTCACAAAACCTCTCCCAAAATAAGTAGCTCACACTAATCAAACTCGAACTCACACTACAAAGACCGTAAACGCAAATTCAAAGTGTAAAAGAGAGTACGGACCACGTAGCGTTGGTAGAATTTACGCTTGTAGTGCTCGACGACCTCGGGGCGACTAGCCATGTGAGGAGGGATTAGGATATTAGACCAGTAATCCACCCATCGAGAATCGTTATCGTACTCGTAAGCTGCCGCCGCAATCTTCTTCAATCGCTGTGGATCATCGCCGCCTTCCGCCATCGATTCGATCGTTATTCTCGCCGGAGTGATTCGATTCGACTCGACGACCTTTCTGGGTTTTTGTTTAGTCCATTTCTCTTTTTATAGGGGAATCTTCGAAAACGACGACGTCATGTAAATGTTTACAATACGTTCTCGAAACGACGACGTATTAACAGCATTATGTTAAATAATAGGTTTGTATTTGACTTGTTTAATCAAAAACGCTTTGTAAACACTAAACAGAGATAGGAACGCATACAAAAACGTACATTTCAACAAAATTCAGATACAAAGAGACTTCTTATCAGTGGATTTGCTCTCTAACCGGTTTGGTTTAGCTAAGAGATCGATAACCTAAGGGTCCTTGTAAACCGTCTTGATCAGGTCCGTTCCTCCCAGCCAAAGAAGGCATCCATGGGAACAGCTTGCTGAGCTCATTTCCCAACGTCCTCGTCTTCACTTCCTTATCATTGATCCCATACTTCGCCCTCTCTATAGCTTCCATTATATCCTCCCTTGCCACAGCTTCCCCGCCTGAAAAAACAATCATCTCTTTTAACACACCCGGGAAGCAACAATATTATACGAACCAAAAGGCTAACCTCTACGAGCAGCGAGCAATGCAGCTTCATTGACGATATTGGCGAGATCAGCACCTACGAATCCGGGAGTCAGAGACGCAACCAGATCACAAATGAGAAACGCATCTTCTTCTAGAGGAACGTCTCTCAAATGTACGGCCAAGATTTTCCTACGTCCTTCTTGGTCCGGTTCTGCAACCACAACTTTTCTAGAGAATCTTCCTGGCCGACAAAGAGCAGGGTCTAACGCTTCTGGTCGGTTGGTTGCTGCGATTACAATGACTTTTATGTCTGACTCGAATCCATCCATCTCAGTAAGCAACTACAAAAAGGGAAAAAACCATCTCAGCAAATGGCAACTAGTTAATTAAAATGTTTGTAAAGGTTTGATTCATTACTTGGTTTAGGGTCTGGTCACGTTCATCGTTGAAACTTCTACCGCGTTTCCCACCAACCGCATCGAGCTCGTCGATGAATATAATGGAAGGCGAGTTCTTCCTGGCTGCACTGAAGAGATCTCTGATCCTCGCAGCGCCTCTTCCGACAAACATTTCAACAAACTCGCTAGCGGAAACAGAGAAGAAGGGAACTCCAGCCTCTCCGGCTACGGCTCGAGCCAACAAGGTCTTACCAGTCCCTGGTGGACCGACTAAAAGCACGCCTCTAGGTAGTCTCGCTCCTAGCTTCTTGTAGTTTATACTTCCTTGAAGACATGACACTATCTACAAAATCAAGACAGAACATCATAAACTAAGCCTAGAAAGTTGAATTAACTGAATCTTATTATTACCTCAACGAGCTCGTCTTTAGCAGAATCAACTCCCTCCACGTCATCGAATCCAACTGTGGGATTTTTAGACCGTCGTTTCTTCGCAGGGCTGCTGGATGCTGAGAGCTGCCGATAGAGAAGCCACATAAGAGGAGTTAAAGGAATCCATAGAGTGATGATAGTTAACAAAACGGTTCTCATTGACTTCAACGCAGATTGAGGAGCTGAGCTATAAGTAATCCCTTTCTCCCTCATCAAACCAAGAAGAAACTTCTCATCATGATCTACTTTCCTCGTCACGTACTTCCACACAGGAGCCAAAGCTCGAATCTTTGGCCGAACGTCTCCCGTAACTGCTACTTCAGTGTCAACATCTTCAACAACCTCAACGTTCTCCTCAGCAGTGTTGTAATAGATTCGACGAGAACCTTCTTCGAGCAAAACCTTTGAGACAGAACCACCTCGAAGATTCGTTACGAAGTCTGAGTAAGGAACGATGGATGGAGAGGGAACAGCTGTTAGCCTCAAGAACAGATAACAGAGTCCGAAGATAACCGCCACGCCAGTAGATAAGATCACTCTTTTGATGTTCTTTCTCAAAAACAATCTGAAGTCTTCCAGTGACGCTCTGAGATCGAATCTGCCAAGTCTCATGCTCAGTAAACGTAGCCTAGGTCGAAGCCTAAGAGAAAATCTTCTTCTTCTCGTTCCTTTACTCGTACCATTTTCACCATTCACCACCAGACGTTTAACCTCGCTATTACAAGAAAACCGACCAAGTCTCCGACAACTAAACGACAGATTCTTTGTCCGAGCGACACTAAGGTTAAGCGCACTAATCCTCGAGTACTCTGTTCTGCTGAATCTATCCGGAGGATTAGCTACTTTAAGATGAAACCGATCATCCCATGTATGTGTACAGAGAACATTGAAAGTAGTAGCCATTGAATCTCGTTCCTGGGAAGCTGAATCATGCGTTGTTCATCGGGCGAAACATTTGAAATAAAAACCGAAATCTTACGAAAGCCCACCAAGCGTAACGTGATGCTTGTGGGAAGATTGAATTGGAAAAAGTTATCGTCTTGAAGCTGGCTGCTGTTTCAATTGAAAGGATAAGAGCTCGCAAAAGCTCCAAACAATTTTGACGGAAAAAAAAAAAATATTATGACGACTCTAGCGGTTATTGGACTATCCAATAGAAAAGTAAGACACAATAGCCCATTGGATATAAATGGGCTGATTTGGGGACATGATTAGCTTGATGGATAGTTTTATCTTTACTTCTAACTACTAAGTGAACAATGGAGACACTAATGTTGTTAATTCTTGCTTGTGTGAGGTAAGTACCAGTTGTAGCAAAAAAATGATTTATTCATCCCATGTATGTGCGTTTGGAAGTGGATTATGAGAAGACAATTGCCAAACCGGTTCAACCATAAGAAACCGAGTTTGGCTAATAACCTGTACCCATACACAAGGATTTGAGTTTTCTTTTTCTTTTTTTTTCTTGTCAACAGTTTCAGTTCTTTACTCATTCTTTATCTTTTTTGTTAGAATATATTCTTTTTATATCGTATTGGTCAAATTAGGGTGGGGGGGGAATTCTTATCAGAAACGCTCTGATTCCTTTCTTGCAATATCTTGGTAAAGAAGGTATATGATCCGTCCAGCCATTTATAGATAGTGACTTGTGTTTGTAGAAAGAACTCTCATCATAGAAAAAGTTTTAATTATGTTTGACTAGAGTTGTCGCATAATTATGTTGATTGGGTTAACTTTTGACTAGAATAATTACGTAAAAGTCAAATGTTAATTGAATTTACTTTTTACAGAATTATATTTTTATGTTGTACTTTTGTTGACAAATGGGCTCCTGAGTCATGAGTGAGTCACGGGAGGGGTCGTTTTGTCATTTAGCGGTGCAGGTAAGAGGAAAAAATAATAGAAATTGATTCTGTCAGCCCAAGTTACGTGACAGACAGCTCACCTCGAGCTATCCGCCCAAACGGTCCACGTATCTTTGCTCGGCCGAAAGATAATTTGTCCAAAAATATAGTGCATGTCCAAAAAGAATGTTTAAGGAATTAAATAATTATCCTAGTGGTAGCAGGAAAAAAGCAATTTAAAACAAGGAAAAAAGTTTCTCAGCTACACCATGTTTAGTATAATATGGTGCAAACCATCCAGAGTTTAGAAATGTGTCGAAACCTATACGAAATATATGATAATACATGTCACATATACAACGTTAATAAAAATATGGTGCCAACATCATAACGAGGTTTAATTGATTTTAGCTTAAATAATTGGGGTCAGAGCGTAATTTCTTAAAGTTAAACTCCAATTAACAAAACCCGACCCGACCCGTTCGATAAACCCGACCCACACTTAACCATTTCCCCCAAATCGATTTCATTAGGGTTCTAAACAAGAAAAAAAATTGGGAATTTTGAAAAGAGAGTGAGAGATTCGTCAGAGACAAAGAGAGATTGCAGAGACAGAGAGAGAGATCGATTCAGTTTCCATGGGTCGTAAGACTTCTTCGTTGTCCAGACTTGGTTTGATTTTGATGGTCTTGTATATACATCTCGGCTAAGGCAGCAAACACTGCAGATCCAATGGGAAGAACATTTTCATCAAGGAAGAAATAAGGTGAATGAACCGAATGCACAGAACCGACTTGTTCGTTTCTGATACCGATTCCTAGATAGTAACCAGGTATTTTCTGTTGATAGAAGGCAAAATCTTCGCCCGCCATTATCTTCTCACCTGGTGAGACCTTCAATTACCACATCCGGATTCGTCGCCGAAACTGAATCGATCTCTCTCTATGTCTCTGCAATCTCTCTTTGTCTCTGACGAATCTCTCACTCTCTTTTCGAAATTTCGAATTTTTTCTTGTTTAGAACCCTAATGAAATCGATTTGGGGAAAATGGTTAAGTGTGGGTCGGGTTTATCGAACGGATCAGGTCGGGTTTTGTTAATTGGAGTTTAACTTTAAGAAATTACGTTCTGACCCCAATTATTTAAGCTAAAATCAATTAAACCTCGTTATGATGTTGGCACCATGATTTTATTAACGTCGTATATGTGGCATGTATTATCATATACATCGTGTAGGTTTCGACACATTTCTAAACTCTGGATGGTTTGAACCATATTATACTAAACATGGTGTAGCTGAGAAACTTTTTTCCTTAAAACAAATAAGTAGTCAAGCACCTACCGTTTCCACATATTAAAAAGGGGTTTAGAAGTAATCCTTTATATACTAAAGCGCAAGTCGCCTAACGAATCAGATTTTGACACATGGAAAATGTTTTTGAAAAACCAGAAAATAATTAATTCAAGAACAAAAAATATTTTGATCCCTAATTTTCGGCAATATTTTCAGAATATTTCAGTCCACGTTCCAAATTAACTGATCACGATCTCTAACTGTTTGTTTTCTTATACGATTTTTTGTCTGCAAACTTATGCTCTGTTATTTCTTTTGTTCTTCTCAATCTTCTCCATTATCAAAGAAGCAAAACAACAATTTTTTTCTTCTTTCCTAAATTTCAATTTTGATCTCGATCAGTTCCTTCATCGCCTGGATTAATACTTAAAGTTCAGCATAGACAAGTTTTTAGATTGATAGGGATTGTGGCGGTGGAGTTTAAAATGACGTCTGAAAGAGATTGACACTGGTACTGTGATTTTGGAGAGATTTGGATTTTGCAGGTATTAATGGTGGTGTGTGTACGTTCATATGAATTTTTTTTTCGAAAAAGGCAGAGTAAAAAATATAGCAGAAAGATTTGTATTGTTTAGTTTTGAAATTATTTAGTTTCAGGCTTTGCATTCTTAACGGAATTGTATTTCAAAGCAAATAAATAGTGATTGACTGATGTGGAAAAGAGAAGAAAATCTAATACTACCCAGAAAGTCTATCACCAAAAATGGAATTACAGGTATAAATGCTGTATTTTACTGACTTTTTGAACATGAAGAAGCATCATATTCTGTTTGGTTTCTTTCATATTGATATTTTTTTTTATTTTTGTTCTGGCAAAGATAAATAAGAGTTATGATGATAACATCTTATAATACTTCCCGTGATTTATGTTTAAATGCTATCTGAATAGCAAACTCACCATTCTAACATAATAAGTTAATTATTTAATTTTCCCCTACGAAGTAGGGGTAGAATACTAGTAATTTTAGTAAATCGTTTGAAAATAAAGGGTCAAGGAGAGAGGTTAACGCATTTTTAACGCGAAAACCTTTCTTATTAAGTTATAAGGGTAAAATCGTAAATCACGTGGCGCGTAACTTTAGGACAGGCGTTATATAAAGGACGATCTCTGTCCTCCTTGTCTCTTCAGAAAACGCTTCTTCATTGCCTCATTATTACCAAATCATTCACAAGCGTTTCTCTCAAATTAGGCTTTTCTCTTTTTATCTCTTCGATATCGTCTCAAGAGTTTTTATTGTTCAAAGTCTTTCGGTTTCCTGAATCATCTTGATCTGGTGAGCTTTTGATCTCTTTTGATCTATAGATCTATTTCATTCAATTAATATCTCTTTCGTAGCTCTGATTGTTCGTTTTGATGGAATTGTTTTCTTAACGATTGTTTCGAATTTCAGGTTTTTGAGGGTTTCGTTTGATATCTGGAAAGGAGGGATTTTGCAATTCGTGATCTTTATCTTAACTCATATAATATATGTAAGTTTTTAATTGATCTATACAGTATCATATGATTTTGTATAAGCGATTGATAATTCTGATGGAGATTGATATTGATATTCGTTATTGCTTGATCTAATTTCATAATTTTTACATTTTAATGATTAGCCGTAATCTTAGAGGTTCATCATAGTTGTAGATCTGATGAAACATTTTACAATCATGTGCCATCTGATTAACCGATATGCTTAACGTCTCATGTTTTATTCGAGATCCGTAAATTAAAAAAAAACACAAACTTTGAACATTGAATCTCTGTTCCTCCTCTTTATTTAACCATATGTTTTTAGTCTTGTAATAACATTGATGAGTTTCTCTGTTGAGCGTGGTTACTCTTTACCTAACACATATGGTTTTGTTTGGTCTTGTAATGACAGAACGCGTGAATGAGCTTATGATGGAATCGAAAGGTGGTAATAAAAAGTCGTCGTCTAGTAGTTCCTTATTTTACGAAGCTCCCCTCGGTTACAGCATTGAAGACGTTCGCCCCAACGGTGGAATCAAGAAATTCAAATCTTCTGTCTACTCCAACGTAAACCTTCGTCTTCCCCATCATTTTACTACTCTTCCTCATTCATTAAAGTTTCTTAACATTTTTTTTACTTTCTTTGCAGTGCGCTAAGAGGCCATCCTGAGTTGTAGCGTGCACCGAGTCTCCTAATATTAGTTATCGCTTTTCCTTATTTTTCCAGTTTACAATTTTACTTTCTTCTAAGCTCCGTTTCTGCTTGGTTCCCCAAACCAATCGTTCTCTCCTCCTACAATGGCCTTATCCGCAATCGGCTTCGAAGGCTACGAGAAGCGCCTCGAGGTCTCTTTCCTCGAGCCAAGCATCTTCCAAGATACCAAGGGACTTGGTCTCCGTGCTCTGACCAGGTCCCAGCTTGACCAAATACTCACTCCCGCTGCCTGCGAGATCGTTTCCTCTCTCTCCAACGATCATTTGGACTCTTACGTCCTCTCTGAGTCAAGCTTCTTTGTCTACCCTTACAAAGTCATCATCAAGACTTGCGGCACCACCAAGCTCCTCCTCTCCATCCCGCCGCTTCTCAAGCTCGCCGGTGAGCTCTCTCTGAGTGTGAAATCTGTTAAGTACACTCGCGGCTCCTTCCTCTGCCCCGAGGGGCAGCCTTTTCCTCACAGAAGCTTCTCTGAAGAAGTCTCTGTTCTCGATGGTCACTTTACTAAGCTCGGCTTGAACAGCGTCGCCTACTTGATGGGTAACGATGACGAGACTAAGAAATGGCATGTCTACGCTGCCTCCTCTTCCCAGTCCTCTAGCAACAATAATGTTTACACGCTTGAGATGTGCATGACTGGTCTAGACAGGGAGAAAGCCTCTGTCTTCTACAAGAACGGCGAGACGGGAACAATGACTGACAACTCTGGAATCAGAAAGATCCTCCCTAAGTCCCATATCTGCGACTTTGAGTTCGAGCCGTGTGGCTACTCTATGAACTCCATCGAAGGAGATGCGATCTCCACTATCCACGTGACCCCTGAGGATGGGTTCAGCTACGCTAGCTTTGAAGCTGTGGGTTATGACTTCAACACTATGGACCTGAGCCAGCTTGTTACGAGGGTTCTCTCTTGCTTCGAGCCGAAGCAATTCTCTGTGGCGGTGCACTCGAGCGTTGGGGTGAACGCGTACAAGCCTGAGATCAGTGTGGACTTGGAAGATTATGGATGCAGAGAGAGGACGTTTGAGTCTTTGGGGGAAGAGAGTGGGACGGTGATGTATCAGACGTTTGAGAAGCTAGGCAAGTACTGTGGGTCGCCTAGGTCTACGTTGAAGTGTGAGTGGAGCAGCAACAATAGTAGTTGCAGCAGCGAGGACGAGAAGGACGAGGGTATCTAGCAGAACTTTTATTATCCAAAACTACTTTTGAGCTTTTCTGTTTTTGCTTCTTAATATAATATGAATAAGGTCTTGAGAAGTAGAGGTAATCTCCTTGTCAAGCAAGTGTGTTTGTGTTTATCGTGCTTTGTATGAATTTGGTTTTTATAATATATGGGAGACTATTATTATGCTATTATGGCGTTTTCCTTGTAATGTCGAACCTGAAGCAATTGTGTGCTTTTCTTGTTCTTGTTCTCAAGTTTTGTAGCATGATTATAATGGCGAAGAAGAGAAAGAAAAAAAGTACCAAAAACAAGGTTTATTGATGACCGGCACTGAAAAGACAAATCAGTTGTTGAAAATAGAAGAGTCCGGCACTGAAAAGACAAATCAGTTGTTGAAAATAGAGGAGTGTTGATGTAATAATAATACAAACCCATTAAAAAGAAAAAAAAAAACATAAAGGTTTGACAACATGAGCATCCAAAACACATACTGCTCACAAGATCTTATTTCATTAGAGAATCCCCGCATAGAATTAGAGTGAATCCGCCTTCATCACCTGAAAAAAAAACACACACAGATGTAAGAATATATATGCAAGTATCGTTTGTGGTTTTTCTAAAGAGAAACAGAGAGACTCTGGAAATTTCTGTGTATTGATAGCTTGATATGAATGAAGATCTCACACATATATTAACTCGAACAGAGAGACTGAAGGAGTATCTACGCTCTAAACTTGACTCCTAAGTTACAAACTTATCTAGACTACAGAGAAAATAGATAACCAAACTCCAATAGTTTCTCTCAAAACAACGAAAAAGATAAAGGACAAAAACAATTACCTGTTCACGTAGCAAATTGTTTGATTCTATCTGTTTATCCAACATCCGCTGGCGTCGACGTAAATTCATCCTACCTGAGGTATGGAAAAAGAAGCAATCACAAGTATGTATTGTAAGTAATGAAAAAGAAGATATACGAAGCATTACTCCGAACAAAGCTAACTGTATAACCAGCCACCACCCATGGGAGAACAGAAGGATTCTTCTTCCTTGGCACCAAAGATGAATCTCTACTCTTCAAACCCCTCGTAGCCTCTCCTGAGATCACAAACGAAAAACATATTATATATATATATATATATATATTCATAAATCAGAAACCGACTCATAAACAAATTTGATGCGTACTACCAAGAGGCGATGAGGATAAGTTGCGAGACCCACCCCGGTACATCTGCGCAACGACGGCTCTCAGATTACTCGGCGGCATGATCAGGAATTTAGGTTTTGCTTCTTCTCTCTCGAAAGGGGTAAAGCTAAAATTACTCATGGGCATACTATCCAAAATCCGAACCGAGCCGAACTGAAAAAACCAAGACCAAAACCGGTTCAAAAATTAGAAAAAACCCCGAACGATTTTCTATATCTCTAAATACAAAAAACCAAAACAGAACTGGACTGAACTGAAGACCGAATGGATAACCGAATATTTTTTGAATATTTTAAGATATTAATTATTTTAAATTTTAATATATATAAAATATACTTTATAAATAAAAATATCTTTAAAAAACCAAACTACACGAATAACCTAATAGTTTTTGGGTTTTCCTGGATTTAACTCGGGTTTTCGGGATCTTTTTCGTTTTTTGGGAGTTTTAAACCCGAGTTATTTGTAATATGGTCTCACTTCAGGTTTTATAAAAAAAAATAGAAACCCGATCTGAACCCGACATTATCCGAACCGAACCGATCCGAAAAATGTCCCGTTCCTAAGCATTGAACACTGTCGGGGTCATAGCCCGAGTCCTGAAAAAAAAATCTATTTGGTTTGGACCAGCAATTGCTTTAGAAGCCACAGGTGGAATAATCCCAAAGACGGCTCAATTCCTGACCAAAAACATTTCCTCTTCTAGAGGCAAGTTACAGATAGTTTATTCCTTATTCTATACAAACATCTTGGAGAGATAGTTTAGTACTTTCGATCAGACATTAGAGCAGCTCGTGACCTCAGTCGATCTTCCGCCGCAAACTGAGCCCACATCTTCTCGGAACGTTCAAAGTATTCAATGTTTTCATCATACTTCCTCTGGTTCTGAAACACACAAGATGATCAAATATGAATACTAGCAATCAACTGTCGTTCACATAATGTTTAATGATTATGCTTTTACCTCTTGGACCCAATCGTGCCAATAAACCTCCCCTTAATACAAAAAACAAAAAAGAAACCAAAGAAGCTGTAACTCGAGGGATATTTCAATTTCAGAGAATAAACTCGTTCATAATCATTAATACCTATGACATATCCCACACCCATTGCTAGACCTCGAATTATGAAGATAGTACACACAGCTCTTTTTCCTTGTCCGTTTTTTGACTCTACATTCCAAATACAAACATATCTAAACCCACCACCACCAACCATCTATGTCCAATCAAAATCAGAGAATCTTACCACGAGTAGATGACGAGAAGTTGCAGCGAGGCGCAACCGATCTCCAACTTCGATGTGCCTGCGTCCAGACCCAATCAAGCAAAAAAAAATCAGATAAAGGAATACTCAAAGCCAGATTATCGATCTACCTGGGCAATTACGGATCTCAAATTCAGCGTCATGATCGGCTAATCAGGGTTTGATCTTCGATTTGGGTAGATATATGGTCTCACCTGTGGTAAATTCATAAAAATGTTAAGCAGATCACACCCTAAATGGATTACAGCTCTCACTAAAAGCTAAACATACTTTCTCGGGAAAGCAAAGCCAGTCCCACAAATTCGCAGAAGGTTAACACATTGAAGCGTACCAGATAATCACGACGACGAAGAACGCTTGACGCTGGTGGTGGAAAGGTTTACTTTACAGCTTGCTTACAGAGCTTCGTGTTCATGAGGCGGTTTCAAACCAAGAGTTTAAATAGCTTTTTGTGCTCATGGTTGATGATGTTTATCACCCTAACTGGGCTGTTAATAGGTTTTAACCAATGGGCCTTATAAAATTAGTTTTCCTAGGTAGCCCAATGTGCATCTTTAAAACCATTTACGCATACTTTTGTGTTGTTCACCCTGCTTAGTGTCATGATAATCTTCTTATAAAGTGCATTAAAGCATCAAGTCCAACTCTGAGTATTTATAACTTTAGTTTTGCGTCAGTTCATATCTTTGAGAGTTTAGTTTGGATTTGGATAACATGTTTAAATAATTTTTAAATTTTTAAATTTTTTCAAAATTTGATAACATGTTCTATTATTATTATTTTGGTGACCGTAAACTCAAATATTAAATGAATTTATATTTATTATTAGATATCTAAAATATTTAAAAGCTGTTCTATTATTATTATTTCAGTCCGGTACAATATTTTCATTGAGTTTTCATATCCGAATCAGACTTGTGGTCGAACCGTAAGATCTAGTAACTCATATATAGTGGAATAGAATATAATAAAATGAATATAGTAAAAGTATCTGAAAATCAAAAGACCGTTATTAACCCACTGAGAAAAATATAATTTGTTTTTTGTTTTATAAATTTTTGATATATTAATATATATTTGACTTGTATAAGAAATTTCTTTTAACAAATATTGTTAAGTTTATTTATAAATATATTAATTATCAATCTACCAAAATAGTGAAGCAAGTATTATTTTTTTTTCCTTTTTTAATTTTCTATCAAACTATTATCAATTTTTTTTTTAAAAAAAATCAGTTTGTGACAGATATTTTATTATTAGAAATACATACAATTTAAATAATGTTACATTTATATGTATTTATGTATAAAATGGTCTTCATAATTTGGGATTTTGTAAAAAAAATGGGTCTAAAGTTAATTTGGTTAAATTTTTTTTTCTGTAACAAAAGTTAAATTATCCTTTTTAAGTTAAACGTCCAAAGTCCAATTAATAATATTTATTTTACTGATAACAAAGTGAGATTAAATAGGGATAACATATAATATATAAGGAATACCAAAAAATAAAAAAAGGAAACGGTCCAACAACATTTTATAAGTATATTTTTAAAGACTGCTTCCCTTTTAATAATATAGATACATAAATTTGAATTTTGTATAACTTAACATAACACATGTTTAGTTTGAATATTTAGATGCAGAATCAATATATATTAAAAATACTTCTGATGTTTTGGGTATTATTTAGTTATTTTGCATATTTACTTTTGACTATTTATATACATCTCCGAAATTTTGTTGAACTTCAAAATATGTTGTATATTCATAGCTTGAAGTGTCTTTCCCTTCGGTGGTGCTCGGGGGAAAAGTCTTATATCTAGCCAGCAGAGGACTGTGGTCTGATACTGTCTTAGAAACATGTTCACAATCCAATTTGCATGTTTCAAAAGATAGTGAAATAGATGGATTTTGATATGATGTCTTAAGAGGGTGAATAGCCGTGGTGGCAAAGAGGAACATTTTAGAGTCCAGAGAGTTGATATACGATGGGCGAGAGAGTTATTGGAATATAGAGGAGTGTCGATGTCACAATACATCAACTCATTAAAAGAAAAAGATACTTCAGCCTTTTGTACTTCGCTTTTTTACAGCATCGAGTACTTCAGTCCAGCATTGACAAGGCAACAAAATGTCTTCTGAGCACAAACAAACACGAACCACAACTACTGACAAGACTTCAGAGCTTATTATCAAAAGACACTTTCTAGATGATCAGTTTCAGTTTGTTGTAGTCTTCTTCTGGAAGAGAAAATTCCATGAGTATGTGTTGCCTTTCTTCTCAGCAACCTCCACACGTCTGCTTGTCGGAATATTCTTTCCTTCTGTCATGTCCTTTGAAGGTTGTAAAGATAACCAAGTACGGTGGAACTGCCGACGAGTTGTTACATTTAAAGGATATTTTAGGGAACCTATCACGTGTTTTTGTTATGTCATATTATCATGATATTTGATTTTATCTAATTAATGACGATTTATCAATAATTCATTTTCGAATGTCACTTCTTGTATAGCATTGAGCTTACGATCACGATTCAAGTTTTGTATGGCTTCACAGCGAGTACTGGAAGTTTGGAACCCTTAAAACAAAACAAAAACGAGTATTGGAACCCATTTAATACTATTAAGTTTGTAGCAAAAACAAATAACCTAAGCATAGTCGGTTATCTCAAAAACGATATCTATAGAGAAAAATTGTGCTTAATTTACTAGAGAAAATATCATTGATCTTTCTTCTCATTTTATTGAAACAACTAGGGATGCTTCTTGACCATGGTGTGCGAGAAACTTTCTCTCCCAGGCACACTTACCAAGAACGGTCCATAGCAAGTTGACCTTTGTAGCAATCTCGGTTTATCTAGCGGTTTCTTTCCGGGTTTAGTATCTTTTTCCTGCAAACCAGAAATCTTTTTCAAATTCTTTCTGCTTTTGGAAATATCCAGTGGATATTTCAACTCTCCATTTGAGCGTGCAGACCTTTCCGCCGGGTTCACTCCCCCGACATGGTCGGAGGGACCGTCTCCGTCCACCTCTCCGGCTACCCATGCCTGCTAGAAGGGCTTAACTGATGAAGAAGGAAAGACCCTAATCCTCAAGCTGTCTGCAGATTAGGAAAGCTCTCCCCAGTTACTATCTCCCTTACTGGTGGCTACTAGTTCTGATAGTAATACTCACAGTATCCTACAAACCTGAAACCATGGCTCATAGACGCTTACCAGCTGTAGATAAGGGTAAGGGTTTACAATTGGAACCCTACCAGGCCCCGCGAACAGCCAGAGTTAAGATTCCGGCGTCGGATAACTCTGCCTTACTCAAGAAGCATACTCTCACCATCATAGGCAAAGTCACCAATCCTTCAGTCCAGAAAGTCTGGTCTCTCATCCCTTTTTTCACTGAACATTGGAAGACAGAGGTGAAACCAGTGGGCTCGGACCTTGGCCAAGGTCTTTCCAATTTCAGTTTGCTCTGGAGTCAGATCTCTTAGCGGTTTTGGAGCAGCGACCTTTCCACTATGCTAAATGGATGATTATCCTTGAGAGATGGCAGCCAACTACATCACCAGACTTCCCATCTTTAATACCATTCTGGATTAAGGTCCAAGGAATCCCTGTCCATTTGTGGACAGAGGCGACGATACGTACCATTGGAGAAAACATTGGAATCTATGATACAGCGGAGATTACGTCTCTTGTATTCCGAATGAAAGTCCACATCAATGGTCGGCTCCCACTCATCAAACAAACTGTAGTGGAATTCTCGGAGGAAGAAGAGGTCACGGCCACTCTAGTTTATGAAAAACTAGAGAAACATTGCACTGTCTGCGGTCGTCTGGATCACGAACTCAGAGACTGTCTGGAACTCAAAGCTCAGAAGAGAGCGGAAGCAGCACGCCAACTTGCGGAAAAAGATCCATCACCAATTCAATCCTCAGTGAACCACCATATGGGGAGCGATAGGGAAACCTCTAACAACAGGGTCTCCTCTAGATCCCAAAATATCCCGCCACACTACGAGAGAAGAAGAGATGTCACCCATGACACTACTTCGCATCAGACGTACAAAAGACCTCGGGATTTCCTGAAAGATAGACTAAGTGGTGGTTACCACAGAGAACCTCCAGCCTACAAAAGATCCCGCTATGATGCACCTAGGGACAGAGGAGAGACTCCCCTCTCTAGAGGTACAGCAAAGAAAAGGCAGATGGAGTATAGAGAAGTAATCAGGGGCAACTCCCCAAAATCCCCCCCCCCCAATAAAGAAAATTTATACTCTAAGGAGCAGAGGGAGGCCAGCCCAAGAACAGAGAGGAAACAACAAGCTATGGGAGAAACTCAAAGACTGGAAAGATCAAGCTCTTCAAGGAGTGTAAATGAGACTCCTGCTAGGGGGGTTCCCCTTCAGGAGGGATCACCTCAGTTACTGCAACAAATCCCTCACGAAGCCCTTGAGGGAGCTATGGAAGAAGTTAGAGATGTCATGACAAAGTACACCAATTGTGTTGATCCTACCGAAAGAGCGGCGCGTCAAGAGAGATTTAGACTAGCAGAAGAAGAAGGGGAGGTGGAGGTAGCAGCTACTAATATGCTCCTGGCGGAGTTAGCTAGCCATGAGTTGACCCCTTTAGAGGAACCAACTACTGTAAGCCCCCGGGTTCCGGCTCTCCAACGGCTCGGGCCCTCGATAGAGACTGCTCCACCTGAGATGGCAGAACCGATCTTAAAACGCAAACCTGGTAGACCACCAGGGCCAAGAAGAATTCAGAGTAGTCCAAAAATGCTCCAGGGCTCCTGCTCAAAGAAGAGGAAGACCCATCAGACCAAACCACCTTTGGCTAGAAGAAAGCTGAGTACAGCCCGTGGCAGCGGTGGTACGGGGGCAGTGGGTAAAGCTTCTCGCAGGGAAGAACCGCAAAGATCAGGAACGCGAAGCTCAGATAACCAACCCCTCTGCAATCTCATTCCACCAGCCCGCAAGAGGAAGATGGATTTTCACAATCCGTCAACTCTCGGTCCTTGAAAATTGTAAGTTGGAACGTTCGAGGGTTAGGGAATCCCTCGACGGTCCAACATCTGAAGGATATCAAGCGTGATATTGATCCGGATATCCTCTTTCTCTCTGAAACAAAAAATCCCAATGAGTTTGTAATGAAGAAACTTGAGCAGCTAGGCTTTGATTTTTTTGAGATCGTTTCCCCAATGGGGCATGGTGCGGGAGGTTTAGCTTTACTCTGGAAGGAAAGAGTAAAAGTGGAAGTCATTGAAGCAAATGCTAACCTGATCGATACGGTAGTGGAATATGAGGGCAAGAGCTTCTTCTCCTCGTTTGTGTATGCTGACACTGACTATATTAAGCGCCGCGAGTTGTGGACATATTTGATATCAGTATCAGATGCTAGAGATGCCCCCTGGTTCATTACAGGAGATTTCAATGACATTTTAAATGAAACTGAGAAAGAGGGGGGACTTCAAAGACCTGAAAGCTCCTACAATGATCTTCGAACCTTTTACTCAGAAGGAGACCTATATGATCTGCAGTACTCGGGGGATCCTCTCTCTTGGCGAGGGCAGCGAGGTGATTACTTGGTCCGATGTAGGCTTGATAGAGCTGCTGCCAACTCCAATTGGGCAGAGCGCTTCCCTACAGCCAGAAGCGTGTATCTTACATACGGAGGAAGTGATCATAAACCTATTGCCTCCATTTTCGAACCTGAGAAGAAGCGGAGAAGGGGCGTCTTTCGTTTTGATCGACGACTGCGAGATAACCCTGAAGTTCAGGAACTGATCAAAACCACGTGGAGGGAAGCTCGTAATAAGTCTGTCACCCAGCGTATAGCTCTTACCCGAAGCGCAATCTCCTACTGGAGTAAGAAGCAACAACGTAACAGTAGACTTGCTATCGATAAGATGAAGGAGGCTCTGGAAGCAGCCGAAACGGACATGGCAAATGATACAAACCTCATCCAGAAAATCACCTCTGAACTGCAAGAAGCCTACAGGAAAGAAGAAGAGTATTGGAAACAGAGAAGTCGCTTACTGTGGCTCCGATTGGGAGATAGAAACTCAGGCTTCTTTCATGCTATTACCAGAAATCGTAAGCGGATCAATGCCTTCTCTGTTCTCGAGGATGCTTCAGGAGAGTTGGTTTACACGGAGGACAAAATCAGCAAAGCTATAGTGAATTATTTCCAGACATTATTCACTACTGGCCTCGGAGACAGCAGAGAAATAGTCGAGGAAGCACTCCAACCAATTATCTCTGATCCTGAGAATGAGCAACTGATTAGCCCCCCCACGGCGCAAGAGATAAAGGATGCAGTCTTCTCGATTCACTCCGACAAAGCGCCCGGACCCGATGGGTTCTCAGCTAGTTTCTTCCATTCCAATTGGGATTCCATTGGAAAGGAAATTGTGGAGGAGATACAAGCGTTCTTTGCTACTGGTTCTCTCCCGAACAGAGTAAATGAGACCTTTATCCGATTGATACCGAAGATACAGTCTCCGAAATCAGTGGCTGACTATCGACCGATAGCCCTGTGCAATGTATACTACAAGATTATTTCTAAGCTGCTATCCAAGAGGCTGCAGCCACTGCTTCCATCTATTGTCTCAGAAAACCAGTCCGCTTTTGTTGCCGGTAGAGCCATCTCAGATAATGTCTTAATCACGCATGAGGTTTTGCATTATCTGAAGACTTCTGACGCTGAGAAGAGATGCTCAATGGCGGTCAAGACCGACATGAGCAAAGCCTATGATAGATTAGAGTGGAACTTTATTGAGCAGGTTCTGCTGAGATTGGGGTTTCATCGCCGATGGGTTACTTTGATCATGGCTTGCGTGACTTCAGTTACATACGCCTTCCTCATCAACGGCTCGCCTAGAGGAAGAGTTAAACCGAGTAGGGGAATCCGGCAAGGAGACCCACTCTCACCATACATCTTCATATTGTGTAGTGAAGTTCTCTCGGGACTATGTAACAAAGCCCAAGCAAATGGTCGTCTAAAAGGAATCCGGGTTGCGCGAGGGTGTCCTCAAGTAAACCATCTACTTTTTGCGGACGATACTATGTTTTTCGTTCGAGCAACTGAGACCAGCAGTTTAGCCCTCAAGGAGATTTGGCAAAAATATGAAGCAGCTTCCGGCCAGTCCATAAATGTAGCAAAATCTTCGGTAACCTACTCCAAGCTAACTCCGGATGCGCTGAAAGAAAGGGTTGCAGGCATATTGCAAATTCATGGTGAGGGAGGAGTTGGCAAGTATCTCGGCCTCCCCGAGCACTTTGGGCGCAAAAAGAAAGATCTCTTCAACTCAATAGTTAGTAGAATTGAACAAAAGGCAAAGAGCTGGGCTAATCGGAAACTCTCTACCGCTGGAAAGTTAACGATGCTACAGAGTGTCCTCTCACCCATTCCTTCATACTCCATGACATGCTTCAAGCTTCCTGCATCACTGATTAGAAGAATCCAATCGGCCCTCACCCGCTTTTGGTGGGATGGACCGGATGGGAATAAGAAGATGGCTTGGGTGTCGTGGGACAAAATGAAACAACCTAAATCTCTGGGTGGACTGGGGGTGAGAGACTTTGAATGTTTTAATGATGCCTTCCTGGCCAAGCTTAGCTGGCGGCTCATCAATAACCCCTCTTGCCTGCTCAGTAGAGTTTTGTTTGGCAAATATTGTCATGAGGAAAGCTTCCTTACAGTGCAACAAGCTTCATCGGTCTCTCACGGGTGGCATGGGATCCTGGTAGGGAGAAATTTGGCGCTTAAGCATGCGGGTTGGGTGATTGGTGACGGTGCTTCAGTTAGAGTTTGGGACGATGCATGGCTGAGTCTCACCCAACAGGAACGACCAATGGGACCAGCAAATGAAGACAACTTATCCCTTCTAGTGTCAGACCTTTTCATTCCAAACACGCGGGAATGGGACAGCGAAGCTATTCAACGATGGATCCCCTTTGATGAGAAGAGAATCAAGCTCATTAAACCGAGTTCTACCGGGGCTCCGGATAAGCTGGTTTGGCTGAAGACAAAATCTGGCGCTTTCACTACTAAGTCAGGTTACTACGCCGCCCTGGAAGAATGTGATGATGGCCAGTTTGCTAACTCAGCTCTGAGTAACTGGCATAGAGATGTGTGGAGGCTACCAGTGGCGCCAAAGGTTAAGCTCTTCCTATGGAAGATCTTTCAAGGAGCTCTAGCAGTAGGAGAGAGACTGGTGGCACGCCATATTAACGTTGATCAACACTGCAAAAGATGCAATGAGATTGAATCTACGAATCATCTTCTTCTTCATTGCGGTTTTGCTAAGAAGGTTTGGGAATTGGCTCCGCTTAGCACAGGCTTTGACCTTAGAGGATTGGTAGATTTGGCAGAGTTGTGGCCCGACCTTTGTAGAGTAGTCTCACTTCCCCCAGTCGGCCTACAAGCTGGCTCATTGGTCCCATGGATTTTATGGGCGATCTGGATAGCCAGGAATAACCTGATTTTCAATAACAAGACATCAACCCCGGAAGAAACTATTACCAAGGCGGTGGTTATGGCCCGAGAATGGTTCCTGGCCCAGGAAAAGGTGACACCACGTAAGAAGGCAATACCCCTTCCTCTGAGGCTACCGGAAGGAACTACAGTAGTTGCGGTCGATGCGGCGTGGAGGGGTGATTCGAATACAGCAGGATTCGGCTGGGTTATGAAGCATACAGGTAGTAAGGTTCAGTTTGAAACCGCATCGAGATCAGTCAGATCTCCGCTTAGTGCTGAGGGCTTGGCCCTTCGAGCTGCGATTATGAAGTGTAAAGAGTTGGGAATCCAGCAGGTTATCTTCGAGTCTGACTCTACTCAACTGGTAGCAGCGCTCAAGCCGCAGTCGGCACCTCCGGAACTGTATGGAATAGTTGCGGATATCCTCCATTGTGATGTTTCTTTTAAATTCTGTTCTTTTATTTGGATTCCTCGTAGTAGGAACAGTGAGGCCGATGTATTGGCAAAACATGCTCTGTTTTCTGAAAACTCTGTTTTGTACCCTTTGGGGATTTAAGTTCTAGCTAATGAAGTTTGTGTTACAAAAAAAAAAACTAGGGATGCTTCTTGCTTTTATGTGTGTGTGCTTGAACATTAATTTAATAGAATCGTGATCATAGCTAGATCTATTAAGGAAATATTTACAATTTTGTTGCTAAGTTGTTATATATATTTGTCCACTATGTCTGAGGTGAACAACATCAAACATTTCCATGACATATCTTCTCTAATGCAACATTCTATTAACAGTCAATATCAACATTTTTCTTCATTAAGTTCGTTTATTATGGTTACATTTTATTACAAACATGCCACTCTTAACATAACTTCACTAACACAACACTCTCTAGCTAACTGTCTCTTATAATCCGACTTCTCTCCCGTAGATCCAGCTGAAGGCAACAGAAGGCCTCGACCCAAGTTTCACTCTATCGTTAGCCCTTTCCTCTAACCTCGTGATCCTCTGCGGCAAGCTACACAGATACTCCTGTGCTCTCCTTCCTTCGCCGGTCAAACCCACTCCTAAGCTCTCCACCTTCCACCGCCGCAGCAAAAACTCCAATATCCCGGCGTAATCCATCGCCGTATAAACTCCTATTCGTTGCGCCACCGCACCGTAATGGTCGAACAGATTGTCGTCGCGACCATCGTGCATCAGATGAGCCGGCATCGTGATTCGCTTCCTCATCATGCTCGCTAGAGCCTGTACGGTCCCATCAGGATCGATCTCGAAGAGCTTCTCGACGATCCGTGTGTAAGCTGTCTCGTGCCGCTTCTCGTCAGCTGCGATTGTGCCGCAGATCTTGGCGAGAGTGGTGTCGCCGTAGGTAGTGGCTAGCTTCGCCGTGTTGGCGTGGGAGATGAAAGTCGCTCTCTCTTGGAAAGACGTGTAAATGAAGCCATTGTAAGGGTTGTTTTCAAATTTTGAGTCCTGAAAAACAATTGTATAATTATAAGTTTTGATCACATAAAAGTATAATTTACATTTTGGGCTCAGAATTTATGTTATTGCAGAATTTGAATGCCAAACCTTACTTAAACCGTGTGGAAATAAACCGGACGACATTGATTCGACATTATAGATAGTCGGTCAAACCGGGTTTAAAATTTAATTTAATTTAATTTAAAGTTAAGTAACTATTTATATATGTATAAATAATTTTTTATATCATTGTAAGAATCTAAAAATAATATGAAAATAAAATAAAAACTTCAAAATAATATAAAATATAATGAAAATTAAATTATTTAAATATATATCAAAAAACAATAAGAAAATTTTATGAATTCTTTAAAAAAATTGATAATCTGGTTATAACATTGAACCGGTCACAGTTTTAACAAGTTTGACTGTTTTTTTATTAGATTTATCGGTTTAACTAAAATTTAGTTTTAGCACAATCGGCAACCGGTTAAAAGAGCGAGTCACGGTCCAACCTGTCTGGTTTCCAAAACACTGCCTGTAACTGAAACCGATTCTGACTAGAAAAGAAACTATTTAAATTTAACCAGCTCGATATGAATTAAGTGAAAATCATTTTCATTTTGATAAAAAAAGACCATGCATATAGATATAGTATGAGATCAAAACGTACCATGCCAGATCCGATCAGATATTGAATAGTTCTTTCAACATGTTGCATATCAACACGACCAGATAGATAGAGATACTTATTCAACAAATCACCGTGTCGGTTTTCCTCTGCCGTCCACGCTCTAACCCAAACCGCCCACGGCGTCAAACTCCCGCCGGTCTCATCCTTGACACCGTCGAGTGTATTCAAAGTCGTTTGATAAGTTGGCAATGCTTCTTCGGTGATCATATCTCCGACAAGAACTACAAAGTAATCGTCGGGAATCTCTCTTGTTCGATCTCTTAGCTCTTTCACTTGCTCGTAGAATTGGTCTTCGTCATTGGTCTGAGGCAAAAGGTCTTGTGGTTGCCATGAAGTTTCGACGGGTTTGAGGTAAGACAGTAAGTTTTCTTGTGCCCAATTCTCCATTGATTTGAAGATCTCAAGCTTCTCTTGTGTTATTGTGTGGGTTATTTGGTTTGGTACCTCTTTGATGGGTCGAAACGTCTTCTTGTGTGTTTGTTCACTTGTTTTTCTATAACATTTTAAATCGTTACAACATTGTTATATTTTGATCAGGTCTTGTGTCCTATATATTACAGCTCATATATTCGTTTGCGAGCATTTAATATCCAAATCCAATCATAAAAAAACTCAACCCCGACTTACCAAACTGCATGCATGCGATTTCTCGGAATACAATGACTTCACCAAACTACATGCATGCTATTTCTCGGTAAGATTTCTAATACATGTAAAGAGGGTTTATGGAAAAACTTATTTTGAGGTATAGTTTTAATATTTATAGCTATCTCTTGAATTTAAGTATTACATGAAATGCCAAAATTTTGTTTATTTAATTATTAATAGCCAAGTAGACAATATATATACATATCATTCATAGAATTACTAAGCATCGATCTTTCATCCCATTTTTTGAAAAAAAAATCCAATGAGTCAAACATATACCACACCAAACTAACCATTGAAAAGAAGTAAAGATCTGAAAAAACATACCTAGGGCTTGTGGCAACGCATGAAACTCGAAGACGGCGAGGAAAACTCGGACCCAAGGAAAGAGACGGCGAAGAAGATACCGCCACCACCGGATTCTGCTTCATTGGCGTCGTCTTCGTCGAATTCAAGGGAAGAGTCATAGTCATCTCTCTCTAGATCTCTACACTCTTTTTCTTTCTCTTTTGCATGTGTGTGATGCGAGGAGAGGAGACTATCTTATAAATAAATATAGAGTTGATTTTACCAAAAAAATTAAAATATATAGAGAGTTGACAAAAGATGTGTTAAACATGGCATCCTTAGATATAATAGTAACTAATTAGTAAGTATTATTATCTAATAATCATGAAAATTATGTCACTGGTTATTTGCTTAATAATACACAACAATGTGTGACATGCCAACAGTCTTTTATTATTAAAGAAATTATGAACATGGGCTGTCTAAATAAATATATATTTATATAATTAATTAACCGTAACCGACAATTTCTTTTGCTTGTAATTGTAATTCAATAAGAAGTTTATCAGTACAATATTGCCGCTGTAAATAATGTATATCAAGTAAAATCGACATTAATGATATGAGATTTCTTGCACTTTTCAAAGTTAAAAAAATACTGTTATAATGCATTAGTGCTTAAGTTATTAAGGTCTCTATTGATGTTTCAAATAGAGCATTTACCGTTAACTCGATGACTATAAAAGCAATGCAATTTTATAACTAAGTGAAAACTAATGCAAAGATAAAAACAAATCACGTGAAATATCATTTATTTTCGCTTGCATTCACGTTTAAATGTTTCATTTAGTATCACTTTCGTACAATCAATAATAAAGTTAATCATAATTAAAAATAATTAGGCATATACAAATGCATGCACGTTACTATTTAAATGCAGGCACAATAATTTATTGTTACAATAAACAAAAAAACGCATGGATTGTGATTGGGTTAAGAATTAAGATACTCTTAACCTGATCGTTTCAGGCATAAATAAAGTTCTGTAACGCATGCATGCCGTGCCGTTTATAAACAAACAAATCGGGTTGATTAAGAAAGTTGGCTTATTCATGTTTACTTGCCACGAAGTGTTGACATGCCAATAACTCTGAAAATCAAACGTTACAAAACTAATTGCAAGGATGTTTCTAAAAAAAAGAACATATAATGCAATATTTTATTAGAGATTATCAATATAATAACATTTCTTGTTAATTTTTCTTAAAAAAACAACTACATTTTATTTCTTTGTTTTGTAGGAAACGTTTTGTATTAATAAACATCATTTCGATGTAAATATATCTTTGAACGTTTTGAGTATTGAACTTTGATTAGGATCCGAGTCAACATATAACGGCTTAATTAATCCCAACAGAGCAAGAGAAAATCAATAAACATTATTTAATAAACCGGGGTCTAACCAGTTAGAACCAAACCAAACCAAACAAAGAATCTACAGAACAGAACAAGAGAAAGTGTCCTAAGCAGTGACCAAACCAGCTTCAGGGGCTCTTCACATCTCAGCCTCTAGGCACTCTACCAGCTTCTACATCTTCATCTTCTCTCCTCATACTCGGATTATCCACCAAATGTAAACCCATAAACCCTCCGTCTTCCTCTTCACCGTTACCTCCCTGAGCCACTCCATTCTCTGCTGCTTGCGCTTGCGCTCTTGCCGCCTCCAACACTTGGAAGTAAGCATATGGCCCCCACGCTTCAAAAACATATCAAAAAATTTCATCATAAATTCACAAGCAGCCTGTAAATTGAATCCTCAATTCTTTTTGTTTACCTTCGGTGTGATAAGGTGGTGGAAAGAATTGAAGATAACAGAACGTAGACACCACGAGACCTGTAGACGATGGTATAAGTTTCTATGATGTTTAAAGGGAAACAAGTATGTGTAGAGAGTGAAAACAAGCAAACCTAGCAAGCCTCCAGCAAAGACGTCTTGCCAGTGATGCCAATAGTCATCTACACGGGAAATACCGACAAGAGCTGCAACTAGCAAAGGGAGTATGACAATGCATAGCTTCGCAACGTGGCCTTTACCATCAAACGCTTGAATCTTCCCTGATAAATACAGCGACAAGAATCCTAGACCCGCAAAAGACCCTAACAAAAGCCAAAAAAAACAAACAATCTTTTGTCAAAAATTTCTCAAGAAAAAAATAAATAATAAACATTAGGCTTTGTGTTGTCTTACAAGAGGTGTGTCCGCTTGGGAAGCTTTTGTGCCCTTCCCTTATGACACTTTTATCACCATGACATATCACATCTCCAAGGCTATCGTAAACCTGAGAAGCAAAAACAAAAAAACAAAACTCAAGAGACAGAACATGAACTAAAAACACACACAATAGTAAAAAAAACACTTACAGCTTTGCCATCAGGAAAACAACGCCAGAAGAAGTCAGGGCGTGGTCTACCAACTGCGTTCTTTATCGAATCAGTAAGAACTGCCGTCACCAGAACAGAGTATAACAGACCTAGCACCGCGTGGTGAAGATCGTATACGTCTCTTCTACGGAAGTAGATAGCTATGAAGATCACCAATGGCAACAGCATTGCATAGACCTGACATTTTAGAAGAAATAAATGGTTTTTATTATGAAAAATGTCAGAAATTGGGTTTCATGGAAGGTTACTTACCGGGACAGACCAGATTGGTACGGTGTTACTCTTTAGAGGGAAGCTTAGATCAGTCATCATATCTTTACTGACAAAGCGATAAAACGGGTGGATGATAAGGAGGATGCATTCGAGGACAACGAGTAGTACGAGTATGATCCAGTCATGCATGTGAGTCCTTGCAAGTGTCATTCCATGGGACCTCACCGTGTGAGCGCCTAGTTGTGCTTCCCTCATCTTGTGCTGCTCGGAGACATAAAAATATGACATTAATAGCATAATATGCTTGGATAACAAACAATGTAAGCAATAAAGATACGTGTGTTGTGTAAAAATAGCAACATGGATTCAATAGAAAATCTACTTGTAGCATAAAATTAAGCGGTCTACCACAACTGAGCTGCCTAACGAGAAGTGTTGTCTTGAATTAAATTCATCAACAAGGACGTTTGACATGGACAAGACCAAGAGACAAATACAATAAGAGGTACCTCTTTACTAAAAGGTTCTATGAGTGGAATGTCAGATGGTGAGACCCAATTATCAGCAGTTCCTGAAACCTCGGGTCCCCGGTTTGTGACAGCCTAAGATCATCCCAGGAATCACAAACTCTTCCCGGTAAAAAGTTTTGCAAGGGAAAGACAAAAAAAAAACACCCCGAATATTCAAGAAACATTCCTAAACTTTCCTGAGCATGTGCACTTTAACTCCACTGAAACAAAAATATCTACATGCTAGAAGAGGACTTGGTTGGAGAGTCAGTTTATATTGTTAACTGGTATGCTACACACATGCAGTTACGAACGGTACTCAATACTGTGATGAATGTCTAAAAATCAACCTAACTCATCACTAAACCAGCCTGCATAAATTGCTAAGTCAGTCATTGCCACCATAACTAACTGGTTTTCTTCTGATCAGCCAAAAAAAATCAATTCTTCTACGTTGACCACTTACTACAATAACAATCCCCATGTTCAAGCTGGAAACTAAAGTATCCACCAAATGATATCACTTATCTACAAACAACTCTAAAAACAGAACCACAAGAGAAAAGATGAGAGAGAGAGAGAGGAATCATTTATAACTTGAGGCCAAGTGATTAAACAAAACCATGATTAAGTATCGAATCTGGAAACTAAGAGTCACTCACTCACTCACTCACTCACTTGATAGTACTATTGCAAATTAGAAAGTTTAATTGAGACTCTTGCAAACCTAACAATCTATAACGAGATATTCACCTAAACACACAGAGTGAAAAACATTTAACATTTGAAGGAAGGCATCAATTTTAAGTGAGAAACCCACCAATTTAAAAACCTTTCCCAAAAATCATTGGCAAGAAACAACAAACCTGAAAAAGCCCCCCAAAATTCAGAAAACGAGGAAAAGGCATCGTAGAAGGAGTTAAAAAAGCCCCAGAAAGTAGTTAGCTGAAGAAGAAGAAGAGGAAAAATAAAAAAGAAGATCTAGCTGGAGGAAGAAAAAAAAGAAGACAGGAACTGGCAGTAATTGAAGGAGCCATACACAGTGACTCTGTGGGGACAATCTAATCTACACAAGTGGGAGCACAGCACTGGCAAATATAAATACTTATATATGTCTACACAACAACAAAAACAAAAAACACATGTCAAAGGAACAACCTTTATTCCAAAGATTTTTTAAAACTGAAACTGGAGAACAAAATTTACCGGACTCTGTTCGTCTTCTGTAAAAAAAAAAAGCAGAGAAAAGGAGGAGTTTTTACCTGACGCTGATCGATTCGTCGCTTTGATGCTGATGACGAAAACGTGGGTTAGTGACAAAGGTGTAATCCCCTATCTATATAGTTCCATAGCGGATGAAACAGAGAAAGCACGCGTTTTGATGCATTGATGTATACTGTTTAGGTCACTGATTGGGTTCCAATTATGTCAAGTTTAGGCCTGTAATTTTCTTCAGCTGTTATGTTTTTTGAACTTTTGAATGTTTCCTTTTTCTTCTAATTATTCTCTTTTGGTGCTTTTCTTGTTTTTTGATTAAAAGTAACTTTCTTACAAGTGTAAAGAATGAAGAGCTGTCTCTGAATGTAAACTAAACACCAAATGTGCAGTCATTGTCTCTAAACCAAAAATAACTGGAAAGTTTGTCAGAGACACTCACATGACGAAGACCAATAAGTTAACAAGGTTGAAACTTTGAACAAGCAAACAAAAACACAAACGAGCATTCTCACTCTGCTTTGTTGACATCTTCTTGTAAGAGAGGATCTCTAAGAGAACCAAACATCCAATCCATCCATATAGTATAATGACCATAGTTATGCTTGTAAGTAGTGTGGTGTATCGTATGGTACCCTGCACCCATCACAGGCCAGATGTTACCATGGATGCAGTCATGGATGTTCGCTGTCCATATCGCTTCCATAAACAAGAGACCTAGATGAGTTGTGAAATGAATCGGCACTATAAACAGAGCTACCACATGCGGTACTGCCTGAAGTATCCCGTCTAGTGGGTGAAACGCAAGCCCTGAAACAAAACCAAAAACTGGTAAGAAACTGGATGCTACTGATCTTTGGCATGACTAAAGTATTAAGAAATTAAAATATATACTTTACCGGCAAAGGGAGAGAGAGTGTTCTGCTTGTTGTAGATATGATGGGTGGCATGGAGATATTTGTAAAGAGGCTTAATGTCATGAAGCTCTCTGTGCATCCAGTAAATACCAAACTCGACTAGAACAAGGTAGACAGCTATTGAAACAAAGTAGAGGAACCAGCTGACTTCGCCTATTCTGGAGTAACATTTGGTCCAACCACTTTCGATCATGTACTCGGAGACGGTTGGAAGAAGAGTGTACCAAGGCATCGCCTTCATTGCCACAGATATTTGCAAAAGCATAGCCTTTCTTGTAGGAATGGCATCTGATGACAAATAAAAGATTTCAAACTAAGACAAAGCACTAGAGTTCTAGAAGAAGATTAAAAGGGAAAACTACAAATTTTAGCACAGAAACTCTGCTATATTCTTCTCCAGGATAAGTTTCATAGAACAAGCAAACACATATTCCTAATATCGGATGAAGTCAAGATACAACCACTGCAACTACCAATGTAATTGGAGGTAGTGTGAAGTATAATTGCTCAAGAATTTGATTGGAGGTAATGTGAGGTAATTTTATTACAGAAACTCTGCTACAGAAAAAGATTCATTAAGCAAATAAAACACATATTCCTAATATCGAATGAAGTTCAAGCAGACAATCACTGAAACTACCAAACTAACTGGAGATACTGTGATGTATAACCCAAGAACTTATAGCAAGCCCAAAGATAGAGAGTAAACGTATATAACGCAAGCACAGAGCTAAAGAGTCTCGTCTATCACCGAGAGACATCATCATAACTAAAGAACTATTGATACATATAGTTAATCAGTTTCAAGGTAATTATGACAACTGAGTTCTAATTTCATCCAGATATTCAGACAAAGACAAACTGAAACATTAGCTAATCGAGGTTGTTTTCATGACTTAGAGTTAGAACTTAGAACTTGAACTACCAAACCAAACCCATGTAAAATCAAAATCATACTTATTATGAAAGCATGACAGATGCTAAAGTCTAATAATATTAACAGTTTGAGACACAAAAAGAAAATTCCTTATCGAACCGATAACTAAACTTCAAGATCGAGATCAACATAGGAAACTAATTCAAGAAGCTTAAAAATCACCTCTGGGGAGATAAACGTTAAGTTTAAGGTAATAGATGTAAAAGCACCAGAGAAAGCCTGAGATGAAGTAGAGTAGTGTTCCGGCGAGGTAGTTCCGGAGCCATGTCTGGAGAAAATGCGGTAATGGATCCCACAGATTCGACGGCAAGAGGTGACTCAGAACAATGCGATTGTAAAACGAGGTTTCGTCCACAAACTGCATCAGATACGCACTGTCCACCGCCATTTTGATTTCCCCGTCCGATAAACTGGCGATCCACGCCGATGAAGACGAGAGAAGATTCGCCGAAGTGGTTTTTTTTGGAACTTAAACTTGTCCTGAAGTGGAACAAGTCAACTGAACTAATGCATGCCCAAACCTTTCACACTCAGTTGCGCTGTAATGTGTTGGCCCACTTTGATTATATCGAAATAGCTTAATTCTTCCCAACGTTTATTAAATTTATAAATTGAACCTTGTACTTCTACATAGTGTCCGTAAACCCTCATCGTGCCCACACGTGCGGTCCGAACGAACTAAAAGGCCTGGGACTCGTCATATTCTAATGGGCAATAACTAGTGGCCCAAATTATAAAGCCCAAACTAGTCCAGAACCAAATCGTTTCAGTTATCAAACACACTTACTTCTCCTTCAATTTTTAACTTTAAAGCTACAAGCATAGAATATACGATTTGAAAAATACGAATCTATTGAAATCGATTTGATTTATGTTTTTGCTGGTGAATGTCTTCTTTACATCATCATGTATAATAATATTGGGTTAAAGTGAAGATTTCTTGGCTTAAATGGAATCTTTTTAATAAATAGAAGAGAGATAACGAATCGGCTAGATTTTTTTCCCCGGTTGATGATTATATTTTGGCTGTTTTATGGATTTATAAAGACATAATTTGTCGGTTTATTACAAAAACGTGAGAGTGAGGAGTCATCGTGCAGTCCACGTGGACAGCTAGCAACCGGCCCACAAACCACGGACGACGTTCAATCCGTCGGCAAAACACGTGATTCCTATAAACCATCTGTCACTTTTCCACCTTCTCAAGCTAAACATCTCACCCCCACACTTCTATTTAATTCCCCATTTAGACCCCACACTTTTGAAAATTCGCAATCATACCCTCCTCTGTTTATAAATTTTAAAAATCCACGATTCAGGAACTTTGAGTCTTCTTCCATGGCCATTGGCGCTTAAGCTTATTTATACTCGAGAATAAACTTATCTCCGAGAGACGAATTTTGAAAATGGAGATCGCTACTGTCGTCAAGGCAAATGGCGGTTGCGAAGCGGATCGACGACGGCGGCTCCGCCGGTTGAGATGCTCCGTGAAGGATTACGCTTGGGGCAAAATCGGGTCGGATTCACTCGTGTACAGAGTCTACGCGGCGAATTCGGATCAACCAATCGATTCGACGCGTCCCTACGCGGAGCTTTGGATGGGGACTCACGAGTCAGGTCCGAGTTACTTGGAGGATGATGATGCTGATGGTGGCGTGACGCTTAGATCGTGGATTGCTGAAAACCCTGAGGCTCTTGGAGATAGGGTTTTGGAGAAATGGGGTTGCGATCTTCCCTTTCTCTTCAAGGTACATTGTTAAAGATCTCTGCTTTTTTAGGATTTTGCAAAATTGAGTTTACTGAGTTGAATCTCTACTGTTGTTATGAGTTTGCTGAATTGTGAAATGTGATTAGGTGTTGTCGGTGGGAAGGGCCTTGTCGATTCAGTCACATCCGGATAAGGTTTTGGCGAAGAAATTGCATAAAGCTCATCCTAATCTATATAAAGATGATAATCACAAGCCTGAGATGGCATTGGCTTATACTCAGTTCGAGGCTCTTTGTGGGTTTATACCTCTACAGGTATCATTGCTCAGTTATCACTATTTATATTTGTTTTTCATTACAGCTTTGCTATGGCCCACTTAGTTTCCCAGTAGCATAGCACATGTTATTTGGTCTGTCCTAATTTTAGTGATAAGACTCGTTTTGATGAGTTATGGGCTGACAAAAAAAGGAAGAAGATGAGTTATGGCTCAAGACTGTAGCGTCTCCTCCTCTACAGTATACTGTTCTAAATAGGAGCCTAAGGTTTGAGATTAGATTTGATGAAGAGATCTTTAGGTGATTTTTGAGAACTTTTCACTGTCTAAGCTTTTGTTTCGTATAGGATTTCATCCTTTTGTTTGTATATATATCTCAAAACATGAACATGTTACCAAAATGTAGGAAGTAAATTGATTTTGGAGAGTAGCTTTATGAATCTTAGTTATTCAGTTTCCAAAACTCCAGGAGTGATAGCTTATTTTTCAGAACTGGAGGATTTAAGTTTGTTCTTGTGAAAATATTGCAGGAGCTTAAGAGTGTGATTCGTGCTATTCCGGAGATAGAAGAGCTTGTTGGGAGTGAAGAGGCAAACCAAGTCTTCTGCATCAGTGAACATGATGAGGAGAAAGTCAAATCTGCTGTCCGAACTATCTTCACCCTGCTAATGTCTGCAGGTCCCGACACAACAAAGCAAATCGTATCCAAACTGAAACACCGTCTGCATATGGAGAGTCAGGTCTTTTTTTTTCTTCTATTGATTCCTTCACTTACAAATTATCTTGTGAAGTACAACTGGCTAAATCCTTCCCGTGGGATTTATTGCAGGAACGCCATCTGACAGACAAGGAACGGCTAGTTTTGAAGCTTGAGAAGCAGTATCCAGATGACATTGGGGTCATCTCTGCATTCTTCTTCAACTACGTGAAGCTCAATCCTGGTGAAGCCTTGTACCTTGGTGCAAACGAGCCACATGCTTACTTATTCGGTGAGTGCATTGAGGTCATGGCCACTTCAGACAACGTAGTACGAGCTGGCCTCACTTCCAAGCCTCTGGATATTCAAACACTTTGTTCCATGCTCTCATACAAACTGGTAAGCCTTTCAACTTAAAAAACCAAACTCAACGCACACACCAAGACCTTTTACTGAGTTGTTGTCATTTCTGGGTTTCAGGGCTTTCCTGAGATCCTAAAGGGATCAAGGATTCGACCATACATCACAAGATACCTCCCGCCTTTCGAGGAGTTTGAGGTTGATCTCTGTGATCTTCCCTGTGGAGCCTCGACCGTGTTTCCCTCTGTTCCAGGCCCTTCTCTTCTGCTTGTGCTCCAAGGCGAAGGAATAATGTCTACGGATGCTTCAGCAGATGAGGTTTCCATGGGAGATGTTCTGTTTGTGCCTGCAGATACTGAGATTCAATTAAAGTCTTCAGCTGACTTGAAGCTGTACAGAGCAGGAATTAACAGTAGGTTTTTGGATTCTCCATAGTTGAACTACACACAAGCTACTTTATCAGTGAAGCTCTTCTTCAGTTATTGTAATATTATATACAAACTGTGTCCATGCACTTATGTGACCAGAAATTCAATTTGTTTGTGAGATTCTAAATTATTCTGAAATTTTAATACTCAAAGAACTGAATAAATGTTTTGTTAAATAGGATTTTGAGGAAGACTGAAGTAACTTGTACACAGAAACAAAACAGAATCAAAAGCTCCCTAGCAGACAAAAAAACAAAGAATCAAACGAACATTCATCTCTTCAAAGTTCTTGGACTGGATACTCGAAAACAACATCTCTCCCTGTAAGTTTCCTGTACACACCGACCATTGTCTCAAGCTTGTACTCAGTGTTGTTCCTCTCCTTAGGCTCCAAAAACACCTGCCAAAAAAATAGAAACATGTTAAACTAAGAGCTTAACAGACAATGAAAGACAAAGCAAAATGTATCAGCTTTTTTTTACCTTCATGATCTTGGTACCATCAACACGGTATCTGGTACGCTTTCCAACAATCTCAGCAGGGTAAGCGACATCCTCAAGCATGGCTTCATGGACGGAGGTGAGAGTCCTGTTGCGTGGTCTCTGAACAGCTGAGCCTTTCTTTGGGGGACGCATGATTCTCCTGGTGGCAACAAAGATAACATCTTTGCCACTGAACTTCTTCTCGAGCTCTCTGACAAGACGAGGATGGATCTTGCGGAAGGCTTTCCTCAATCTGAAGGGAACGTAGATCACAATAGCCTTGCGGTTGCCAGAACAATCCATCTGACTGCGCATAACGGAAAAAAAAAGAATAAACACTTACACAGCCAAAGTTAAGATCATTGCAGCCTCTAGAAATGAACACTTACACAGCTTGGTTAATGTAGAGATCTTTCAAGTCACTTTTCAACTCCTGGTTGGTGTTCTCCAAGTCAAAGAAAGCCTGTGAATATGTAAAATCAATAACCAAACCAATAAAAATTTAAAAACAAACAAAACACATTCACAAGATTAAGAATGAAGAGAGAACCTGAGCAACTTCTTGCTCGAAATCAGTTGGTGCAACACCCTTGTCCTTGTGGATCTTGTTCTGAGCAGAGAACATCTTTGCAGATTCTATAACAGAACACAGAATAAATTAATCCAATCAACACTTTGATTGATAGCTATAAAGCAAAAGCTACACTTTGATCAATCCTAGCTCTTAGCTCACTAGTGACAATGAGCTACATTTCTCAATTGATTACAAAAGATAACGTATTTTAAGCAGATCACTCTACTTGTAACACTAACCAGACCCTAAATGGATTACAGTTAGACTCGAAAAAGTAGAGTAGTACATTGAAGCGTACCAGATAATCACGACGAAGAACCCTAGAAGGTGGTGCAAAGGTTAACGGTTTGGTTTCAGAGCTTCGGTGTTCAAGAGGCGACACGAATCTGGTGGAAGCAAAGGTTTAAATCTTAAGGGTTTCTATGCTCATGCTGTGACTGGGCCGTTAATAGGTTTTTAACAAATGGGCCTTACATATTAGTTTTTGGGAGGCAGCCCAATATGTATATCTTCGAAACGACGTCATTCACACCTTTTGTTTGTTCCCCTGCGCAAGTGTCGTGATCATATCGTATAAAGTGCATTAACAGCAACTCTGTTAATTTCACTCCTTTGCGCTCACCCTTATCGCCGCTGTTTCGTCACAAATCCTTAAAGGTTTACTTCTCTCTCTCTCTGCTTTATCAAGTTCCGTTAATGGCGTAAATGACAGACAGATCAAAGTTTTGTTGCTGATCTAAAAGTTTTAAATTCTTATCTTGTTCGTTTTTTTTTCTTTGGTCTTGTCAAAGTCTTTTTCAATTTTGAGTCCCAGTCAATACGTCTGTGCTCTTTGACCTTTATATTTTCTATTCTATGGAATTGGTTTCTTCTGGTCAATGCATTATGCATTCGCTGGCTTCTCTTTGTGTCTGAACATCCTTTTTATACGCAATAATTCTCTCTAAATTTTGAAATGATAAAAAGCAACGAATGTTTTTCCTGATCTTCGATTGTGTCTTTGATTGATGCAACAGGTTAGGCGTTCTTCCCTGGTTTTAAGATGAATCATTGTAACCTTAAGCAGAACGCCTTCGAATCCAGAGGAGGAGGAGTTGTTCCTGTCTATTCCTCTGTTGTTTGTCCTAAGCCTCGTCGCGTTGGCATTCTCTCCAGTAACGTTCTTCGTCCGTTTAGATTATTACACTTTAGGTATTATAGAGACTCTTTCTTTCGTTGTTATATGCCCAC
The DNA here is from genome assembly GCF_020379485.1 of Brassica napus. Taxonomy (NCBI): domain Eukaryota; kingdom Viridiplantae; phylum Streptophyta; class Magnoliopsida; order Brassicales; family Brassicaceae; genus Brassica; species Brassica napus. Next base: position 28,702,355 of record NC_063438.1, on the reverse strand, counting down.
AAAGATTGTATTGTCTAAAAAAAAATACTGATTTTTTTTTTGCTTTGCTCTGGGGTTTAACAGTCAATCAGGAGCAGCGGATGTATGTGATTCTAAAGCTGGGGCAGATCTTTTGGACATCATTCTTAGAAAGGTTTGTCTCTTTCTTCAACCTTGTGTCTGTTGTATCAAGCAGTCACTTGTCTTCCTTTCTTTGGTTTTGTATCATTCTTCATTGGTCTGTGTTTCTTTGTATTAACACCAAACGCTAGATTATATTATAGTTGCTTCAAGACGTTTATCCATAAATTAGAATGACTTCAACAGAATCCTGTGTCTGAGTTATGATTGTTGTTCTTCCCTGTACATAAGAGTTTTACGAACCTTCTCCTTGTTTTGTTTTTCACATTGAATCAACTGGTAGCTATGTAGCTGTGTATATAGATTGATCTTTAGTCATATTCTTAAAAGAATTAGTGATGGATGTGTCCTTCTTTTGTAGCTTGTAATCTAAACTTAATGGTTCTCTTTTCTCTGTAGGATGAGACATTGTCCGCTGTAGTAGCTTCATCACCTCCATTTTTCCTCGGCTCTCCCCCGAGCAGAGCATCGAACCCGTTAGCTCAAGATGCGCGATTTGGAGACGACAAACTCAACCCTATCTCACCCTCGCTCTCATCTCCATCTTCATCTTCATCTCGTGTCAAAGGAGGAGGTTGTGGTCGAGTGAAGTTTGGGATTAAACAGGCAGCTGTAAGAGTTGAGGGATTCAATTGCTTAAACAGGGACTCAAGCATACCTGCCATGGCTTAGAAGAAGGAACAGAGATTCACAAAGTGTACATAAAATCCAGAATCAAGACTCCATTTCGTTTTTGAAGTATGATATATATTGAAGATGAAGAGGGAAAGGAAGGTTAAAGATCAGTCAATATCACCAGCTAAGGCTTTTACCGCAGTTTTCTGTAACTTTGAGACCAATAATGTATTTAACGCATAGATTTTGAGAATAATCAAAAAAATATAACAATACTGTTTTAATATATATGTAGTTGAATCCTGCAATAACTACGATGAAGGTCAAAGAAGTTTTGAATTTTTGTTGTCCCCGTTTCTCAAGAAAAAAACGATTTTATATTGGTTAGTCTACTAATTTAGAGAGTATGTGTAGTTTTGCTAAATTAATTGATAAAATATTAGAACGATGTACATGTACTATGAAAAGAAGTTTAACATACATTAATACAAATGTATAATGTATTTTTAAATTTTAAAACAAATCTAAAGATCATAGGCTTCAATATATATAGCGTTTACCGAAAACTCACTATTTTCGTATGGTCAACATATAGATTTTGAGAAAAACTAAAAAAATATGGCAATGCAGTTTTAATACATACTTGAAACATGTAATAACATATGATGAAGGTCAAAGAGGCTTGGAACCTTTGTTGTCTCCGTTTCTCAAGAGAATATCGATTTTATAGTGGTACGTCCAATGATTTAGGAAGTATTTGCAGTTTTGCTAAGTTAATTCATAAAAAGTTAGAACGATGTCCATGTACTACGAAAAAGAGTTTATCATACATTAATACAAATGTATAATGTGGTTTTAAATTTTAAAACAAATTTAAAGATTATAGACTTCAATATATAGAGCATTTACCGAAAACTCACTATTTTCATAGGGGGTTAACACATAGATTTTGAGAAAAATTCATATTTTTGACAATACTGTTTCAATACATAGTTGAATACGCTAACAACATATGATGAAGTTCAAAGAGGTTTGGAACCTTTGTTGTCTCCGTTTTTCTAGGGAATAGCAATTTTATAATGGTTAGTCCAATGATTTAGGGAGTATTTACAGTTTTGCTAAATTAATTGATAAAAAATTAGAACGATGTTCATGTCCCATGAAAAAGAGTTTATCATAAATTAATACAAATGTATAATGTGGTTATAAATATTAAAACAAATTAAAAGATTATAGGCTTCATATATATAACATTTACCGAAAACTCACTATTTTCGTAAAGGGGTACACATAAATTTTGAGAAAAATTCAAAAAATTTGACAATACTAGTTTAATGCATAGTTGAATCATGTAATAACATATGATGAAATTCAAAGAGGTTTAGAACATTTGTTGTCTCTCTTTCTCTAGGGAATAACAATTTTATAGTGGTTAGTCCAATGATTTAGGGAGTATTTGTAGTTTTGCTAAATTAATGGATAAAAAATTAGAACGATGTCCATGTACTATGAAAAGAAGTTTATCATACATTAATACAAAGGTATAATGTGGTTTTAAATTTTAAAACAAATTTAAAGATTATAGGCTTCATATATAGAACATTTACCGAAAACTCACTATTTTCGTAGAGGGGGGGGGGGGGGGGGGGGGGGGGGGAGTACACATAGATTTTGAGAAAAATTCAAAATTTTTGACAATACTGTTTTAATACATATTTGAATCATGTAATAAAATATGATGAAGTTCAAAGAGGTTTGGAACCTTTGTTGTCTCCGTTTCTCTAAGGAATAACAATTTTATAGTGGTTAGTCCAATGATTTAGGGAGTATTTACAGTTTTGCTAAATTAATTGATAAAAAATTAGAACGATGTCCATGTACCATGAAAAGGAGTTTATCATAAATTAATACAAAGGTATAATGTGGTTTTAAATTTAAAAACAAATTTAAATATTATAAGCTTCATATATAGAGCATTGACCGAAAACTCACTATTTTCGTAGGGGGGTGGGTACACATAGATTTTGAGAAAAATTCAAAAAATTTGACAACACTGTTTTAAAGCATAGTTGAATCATGTAATAACATATGATGAAGTTCAAAGAGGTTTGTAACCTTTGTTGTCTCCGTTTCTCTAGGGAATAGCAATTTTATAGTGGTTAGTCCAATGATTTAGGGAGTATTTGCAGTTTTGCTAAATTAATGGATAAAAAATTAGAACGATGTCCATGTACTATGAAAAAAAGTTTATCATACATTAATACAAATGTATAGTGTAGTTTTAAATTTTAAAACAAATTTAAAGATTATAGGCTTCATATATAGAACATTTACCGAAAACTCACTATTTTGAAAAAAATCAAAAAAATTGAAAATATTGTTTTAATACATATTTGAATCACGTAATAAAATATGATGAAGTTCAAAGAGGTTTGAAACCTTTGTTGTCTCCGTTTCTCTAGAGAATAACAATTTTATAGTGGTTAGTCTAATGATTTAGGGAATATTTGCAGTTTTGCTAAATTAATGGATAAAAAATTAGAACGATGTCCATGTACCATGAAAAGAAGTTTATCATACATTAATACAAAGGTATAATGTGGTTTTAAATTTTAAAACAAATTTAAAGATTATAGGCTTCATATATAGAGCATTTACCGAAAACTCACTATTTTCGTAGGGGGGTACACATAGATTTTGAGAAAAATTCAAATAATTTGACAATACTGTTTTAATACATATTTGAATCATGTAATAATTTATGATGACGTTCAAAGAGGTTTGGAACCTTTGTTGTCTCCGTTTCTCTAAGGAATAACAATTTTATAGTGGTTAGTCCAATGATTTAAGTAGTATTTACAGTTTTGCTAAATTAATTGATAAAAAATTAGAACAATGTCCATGTACCATGAAAAGGAGTTTATCAAAAATTAATACAAATGTATAATGTGGTTATAAATTTTAAAACGAATTAAAAGATTATAGGCTTCATATATAGAGCATTTACCGAAAACTCACTATTTTCGTAGGGGGGTACACATAGATTTTGAGAAAAATTCAAAAAATTGAAAATACTGGTTTAATACATATTTGAATCATGTAATAAAATATGATGAAATTCAAAGAGGTTTGGAACCTTTGTTGTCTCCGTTTCTCTAGGTAATAGCAATTTTATAGTGGTTAGTCTAATGATTTAGGGAGTATTTGCAGTTTTGCTAAATTAATTGATAAAAAATTAGAACGATTTCCATGTACCATGAAAAGGAGTTTATCATAAATTAATACAAATGTATAATGTGGTTATAAATTTTAAAACGAATTAAAAGATTATAAGCTTCATATATAGATCATTTACCGAAAACTCACTATTTTCGTAGGGGGGTACACATAGATTTTGAGAAAAATTCAAAAAATTTGACAATACTGTTTTAATGCATAGTTGAATCATGTAATAACATATGATGAATTTCAAAGAGGTTTGGAACCTTTGTTGTCTCCGTTTCTCTAGGGAATAACAATTTTATAGTGGTTAGTCAAATGATTTAGGGAGTATTTGCAGTTTTGCTAAATTAATGGATAAAAAATTAGAACGATGTCCATGTACCATGAAAAGAAGTTTATCATACATTAATACAAAGGTATAATGTGGTTTTAAATATTAAAACAAATTTAAATATTAAAACAAATTTAAATATTATAGGCTTCATATATAGAGCATTTACCAAAAATTCACTATTTTTGTAGGGGGTGGGGTACACATAGATTTTGAGAAAAATTCAAAAAATTTGAGAATACTGTTTTAATACATATATGAATCGTTGAATAACATATGATGAAGTTCAAAGAGGTTTGTAACCTTTGTTGTCTCCGTTTCTCTAGGGAATAGCAATTTTATAGTGGTTAGTCCAATGATTTAGAGAGTATTTGCAGTTTTGCTAAATTAATGGATAAAAAATTAGAACAATGTCCATGTACCATGAAAAGAAGTTTATCATACATTAATACAAAGGTATAATGTGGTTTTAAATTTTAAAACAAATTTAAAGATTATAGGCTTCATATATAGAGCATTTACCGAAAACTCACTATTTTCGTAGGGGGGTACACATAGATTTTGAGAAAAGTTCGAAAAATTTATCAACATTGTTTTAATGCATAGCTGAATCATGTAATAACATATGATGAAGTTCAAAGAGGTTTGGAACCTTTGTTGTCTCCGTTTCTCTAGGGAATAGCAATTTTATAGTAGTTAGTCTAATGATTTAGGGAGTATTTGCAGTTTTGCTAAATTAATGGATAAAAAATTAGAACGAATTCCATGTACCATTAAAAGAAGTTTATCATACATTAATACAAAGGTATAATGTGGGTTTAAATTTTAAAACAAATTTAAAGATTATAGGCTTCATATATAGAGCATTTACCGAAAACTCACTATTTTCGTAGGGGGGTACACATAGATTTTGAGAAAAATTCAAAAAATTTGACAATACTGTTTTAATACATATTTGAATCATGTAATAACATATGATGAAGTTCAAAGAGGTTTGGAACCTTTTTTGTCTACGTTTCTCTAGGGAATATCAATTTTATAGTGGTTAGTCTAATGATTTAAGGAGTATTTCCAGTTTTGCAAAATTAATGGATAAAAAATTAGAACGATGTCCATGTACCATGAAAGGAAGTTTATCATACATGAATACAAAGTTATAATGTGGTTTTAAATTTTAAAACAAATTTAAAGGTTATAGGCTTCATATATAGAGCATTAACCGAATACTCACTATTTTCGTTGGGGGGGTACACATAGATTTTGAGAAAAATTCAAAAAATTCGACAATACTGTTTTAATGCATAGTTGAATCATGTAATAGCATATGATGAAGGTCAAAGAGGTTTGGAACTTTTTTTGTCTCCGTTTCTCTAGGAAATAGCAATTTTATAGTGGTTAGTCCAATGATATATGGAGTATTTGCAGTTTTGCTAAATTAATGGATAAAAAATTAGAACGATGTCCATGTACCATGAAAATAAGTTTATCATACATTAATACAAAGGTATAATGTGGTTTTAAATTTTAAAACAAATTTAAAGATTATAGGCTTCATATATAGAGCATTTACCGAAAACTCACTATTTTCGTAAGGGTATACATAGATTTTAAGAAAAAATCAAAAAATTTGACAATACTGTTTTAATACGTATTTGAATCATGTAATAAAATATGATGAAGTTCAAAGAGGTTTGGAACCTTTGTTGTCTCCGTTTCTCTAAGGAATAGCAATTTTATAGTGGTTAGTCCAATGATTTAGGGAGTATTTACAGTTTTGCTAAATTAATTGATAAAAAATTAGAACGATGTCCATGTACCATGAAAAGGAGTTTATCATAAATTAATACAAATGTATAATGTTGTTATAAATTTTAAAACGAATTAAAAGATTATAGGCTTCATATATAGAGCATTTACCGAAAACTCACTATTTTCGTAGGGGGTACACATAGATTTTGAGAAAAATTCAAAAAATTTGACAATACTGTTTTAATACATAGTTGAATCATGTAATAACATATGATGAAGTTCAAAGAGGTTTGGAACCTTTGTTGTCTCCGTTTCTCTAGGGAATAGCAATTTTATAGTGGTTAGTCCAATGATTTAGGGAGTATTTGCAGTTTTGCTAAATTAATGGATAAAAAATTAGAACGATGTCCATGTACCATGAAAAGAAGTTTATCATACATTAATACAAAGGTATAATGTGGTTTTAAATTTTAAAACAAATTTAAAGATTATAGGCTTCATATATAGAGCATTTACCGAAAACTCACTATTTTCGTAGGGGGTAACACATAGATTTTGAAAAAAATCAAAAAATTGAAAATACTGTTTTAATACATATTTGAATCATGTAATAACATATGATGAAGTTCAAAGAGGTTTGGAACCTTTGTTGTCTCCGTTTCTCTAGGGAATAGCAATTTTATAGTGGTTAGTCCAATGATTTAGGGAGTATTTGCAGTTTTGCTAAATTAATGGATAAAAAATTAGAACGATGTCCATGTACCATGAAAAGAAGTTTATCATACATTAATACAAAGGTATAATGTGGTTTTAAATTTTAAAACAAATTTAAAGATTATAGGCTTCATATATAGAGCATTTACCGAAAACTCACTATTTTCGTAGGGGGGTACACATAGATTTTGAGAAAATTCAAAAAATTTGACAATACTGTTTTAATACATATTTGAATCATGTAATAAAATATGATGAAGTTCAAAGAGGTTTGGAACCTTTGTTGTCTCCGTTTCTCTAAGGAATAGCAATTTTATAGTGGTTAGTCCAATGATTTAGGGAGTATTTACAGTTTTGCTAAATTAATTGATAAAAAATTAGAACGATGTCCATGTACCATGAAAAGGAGTTTATCATAAATTAATACAAATGTATAATGTGGTTATAAATTTTAAAACGAATTAAAAGATTATAGGCTTCATATATAGAGCATTTACCGAAAACTCACTATTTTCGTAGGGGGTACACATAGATTTTGAAAAAAATTCAAAAAATTTGACAATACTGTTTTAATGCATAGTTGAATCATGTAATAACATATGATGAAGTTCAAAGAGGTTTGGAACCTTTGTTGTCTCCGTTTCTCTAGGGAATAGCAATTTTATAGTGGTTAGTCCAATGATTTAGGGAGTATTTGCAGTTTTGCTAAATTAATGGATAAAAAATTAGAACGATGTCCATGTACCATGAAAAGAAGTTTATCATACATTAATACAAAGGTATAATGTGGTTTTAAATTTTAAAACAAATTTAAAGATTATAGGCTTCATATATAGAGCATTTACCGAAAACTCACTATTTTCGTAGGGGTACACATAGATTTTGAAAAAATCAAAAAATTGAAAATACTGTTTTAATACATATTTGAATCATGTAATAACATATGATGAAGTTCAAAGAGGTTTGGAACCTTTGTTGTCTCCGTTTCTCTAGGGAATAGCAATTTTATAGTGGTTAGTCCAATGATTTAGGGAGTATTTGCAGTTTTGCTAAATTAATGGATAAAAAATTAGAACGATGTCCATGTACCATGAAAAGAAGTTTATCATACATTAATACAAAGGTATAATGTGGTTTTAAATTTTAAAACAAATTTAAAGATTATAGGCTTCATATATAGAGCATTTACCGAAAACTCACTATTTTCGTAGGGGGGTACACATAGATTTTGAGAAAAATTCAAAAAATTTGAGAATACTGTTTTAATACATATTTGAATCATGTAATAACATATGATGAAGTTCAAAGAGGTTTGGAACCTTTGTTGTCTCTGTTTCTCTAGGGAATAGCATTTTTATAGTGGTTAGTCCAATGATTTAGAGAGTATTTCAGTTTTGCTAAATTAATTGAAAAAAAATTAGAACGATGTCCATGTCCCATGAAAAGAAGTTTGTCATAAATTAATACAAATGTATAATGTGGTATAAATTTTAAAACGAATTAAAAGATTATAGGCTTCATATATAGAGCATTTACCGAAAACTCACTATTTTCGTAGGAGGGTACACATAGATTTTGAGAAAAATTCAAAAAACTTGACAATACTGTTTTAATTCATATTTGAATCATGTAATAAAATATGATGAAGTTCAAAGAGGTTTGGAACCTTTGTTGTCTCCGTTTCTCTAAGGAATAGCAATTTTATAGTGGTTAGTCCAATGATTTAGGGAGTATTTACAGTTTTGCTAAATTAATGGATAAAAAATTAGAACGATGTCCATGTACCATGAAAAGAAGTTTATCATACATTAATACAAAGGTATAATGTGGTTTTAAATTTTAAAACAAATTTAAAGATTATAGGCTTCATATATAGAGCATTTACCGAAAACTCACTATTTTCGTAGGGGGGTACACATAGATTTTGAGAAAAATTCAAAAAATTAAACAATACTGTTTTAATACATACTTGAATCATGTAATAACATATGATGAAGTTCAAAGAGGTTTGGAACCTTTGTTGTCTTCGTTTCTGTACGGAATAGCAATTTTATAGTGGTTAGTCCAATGATTTAGGGAATATTTACAGTTTTGCTAAATTAATGAATAAAAAATTAGAACGATGTCCATGTACCATGAAAAGAAGTTTATCATACATTAATACAAAGGTATAATGTGGTATTAAATTTTACAGCAAATTTAAAGATTATAGGCTTCATATATAGAGCATTTACCGAAAACTCACTATTTTCGTAGGGGGTTACACATAGATTTTGAGAAAAATTCAAAAAATTTGACAATACTGTTTTAATACATATTTGAATCATGTAATAATATATGATGAAGTTCAAAGAGGTTTGGAACCTTTGTTGTCTCCGTTTCTCTAGGGAATATCAATTTTATAGTGGTTAGTCCAATGATTTAGGGAGTATTTACAGTTTTGCTAAATTAATTGATAAAAAATTAGAACGATGTCCATGTACCATGAAAATAAGTTTATCATACATTAATACAAAGGTATAATGCGGTTTTAAAATTTAAAACAAATTTAAAGATTATAGGCTTCATATATAGAGCATTTACCGAAAACTCACTATTTTCGTAGGGGGGTACACATAGATTTTGAGAAAAATTCAAAAAAATTGACAATACTGTTTTAATACATATATGAATCATGTAATAATATATGATGAAGTTCAAAGAGGTTTGGAACCTTTGTTCTCTCCGTTTCTCTAGGGAATAGCAATTTTACAATGGTTATTCCAATGATTTAGGGAGTATTTGCAGTTTTGCTAAATTAATGGAAAAAAAATTAGAACGATGTCCATGTACCATGAAAAGAAGTATAATGTGGTTTTAAATTTTAAAACAAATTTAAAGATTATAGGCTTCATATATAGAGCATTTACCGTAATCTCACTATTTTCGTAGGGGGGTACACATAGATTTTGAGAAAAATTCAAAAAATCTGACAATACTGTTTTAATACATATTTGAATCATGTAATAAAATATGATGAAGTTCAAAGAGTTTTGGAACCTTTGTTGTCTCCGTTTCTCTAGGGAATAGCAATTTTATAGTGGTTAGTCCAATGATTTAGGGAGTATTTGCAGTTTTGCTAAATTAATGGATAAAAATTAGAACGATGTCCATGTACCATGAAAAGAAGTTTATCATACTCTAATACAAAGGTATAATGTGGTTTTAAATTGTAAAACAAATTTAAAGATTATAGGCTTCATATATAGAGCATTTACCGTAAACTCACTATTTTCTTAGGGGTTAACACATAGATTTTGAGAAAAATTCAAAAATCTGACAATACTGTTTTAATACATATTTGAATCATGTAATAAAAAATGATGAAGTTCAAAGAGGTTTTGAACCTTTGTTGTCTCCGTTTCTCTAGGAAATATCAATTTTATAGTGGTTAGTCCAATGATTTAGGGAGTATTTCAGTTTTGCTAAATTAATTGATAAAAAATTAGAACGATGTCCATGTCCCATGAAAAGGAGTTTATCATAAATTAATAAAAATGTATAATGTGGTTATAGATTTTAAAACGAATTTAATGATTATAGGCTTCATATATAGAGCATTTACCGAAAACTCACTATTTTCGTAGGGGGGTACACATAAATTTTGAGAAAAATTCAAAAAATTTGACAATACTTTTTTAATGCATAGTTGAATCATGTAATAACATATGATGAAGTTCAAAGCGGTTTGGAACCTTTGTTGTCTCTGTTTCTCTAGGGAATAGCAATTTTATAGTGGTTAGTCCAATGATTTAGAGAGTATTTGCAGTTTTACTAAATTAATGGATAAAAAATTAGAACGATGTCCATGTAACATGAAAAGGAGTTTATCATAAATTAATACATAAATTTTTAAAAAAATTTAAAGATTATAGGCTTCATATATAGAGCATTTACCGAATACTCACTATTTTCGTAGGGGGTACACATAGATTTTGAGAAAAATTCAAAAAATTTGACAATACTGTTTTAATGCATAGTTGAATCATGTAATAACATATGATGAAGGTCAAAGAAGTTTGGAACCTTTTTTGTCCCCGTTTCTCTAGGGAATAGCAATTTTATAGTGGTTAGTCCAATGATTTAGGGAGTATTTGCAGTTTTGCTAATTTAATGGATAAAAAATTAGAACGATGTCCATGTACCATGAAAAGAAGTTTATCATACATTAATACAAATGTATAATGTGGTTATAAATTTTAAAACGAATAAAATGATTATAGGCTAGAGCATTTACCGAAAACTCACTATTTTCGTAGGGGTTAACACATAGATTTTGAAAAAAATCAAAAAAATTGAAAATATTGTTTTAATACATATTGGAATCATGTAATAAAATATGATAAAGTTCAAAGAGATTTGTAACCTTTGTTGTCTCCATTTCTCTAGGGAATAGCAATTTTATAGTGGTTAGTCTAATGATTTAGGGAGTATTTGTAGTTTTGCTAAATTAATGGATAAAAAATTATAACGTTGTCCATGTAGCATGAAAAGAAGTTTATCATACATTAATACAAAGGTATAATGTGGTTTTTAATTTTAAAACAAAATTAATGATTATAGGCTTCATATATAGAGCATTTACCGAAAACTCACTATTTTCGTAGGTGGTACACATAGATTTTGAGAAAAAATCAAAAAATTTGACAATACTGTTTTAATACATATTTGAATCATGTAATAAAATATGATGAAGTTTAAAGAAGTTTGGAACGTTTGTTGTAATAAAATATGATGAAGTTTAAAGAGGTTCAAAAAATCTGACAATACTGTTTTAATACATATTTGTCTTCCAAAATTAGTGGACTAACCACGATAAAATCGCTATTCTCAAGAGAAACGGAGACAAGGTTACAAACCTCTTTGACCTTCATCATATGTTACATAAGGATGAAAATATGCATTAAAAAAATATTTTCATATTTTTGAATTTTTCTCAAAATCTATGGGTTAACCCCTACGAAAATATTGAGTTTTTCGGTAAATTCTCTATATACTGAAACCTATGATCTTTAGTGTTGTTTTAAATTTTCTAAACACATTCTTCATTTTTATTAATTTATATTAAACTCTCTTTCATGGTTCATGAGCATCGTTTTAATTTTTTGTCATGTAATTTAGTAAAACTTCATAATTCTTCCAAAATTGGTAGACTAACCACGATAAAATCACTATTCTCAAGAGAAACGGAGACAAAAAAAAGTTACAAACCTCTTTGACCTTCATCATATGTTACAGAAGGATGAAAATATGCATTAAAAAAATATTTTCAAAAATTTTGAAATTTTCTCAAAATCTATGGGTTAACCCTTACGAAAATATTGAGTTTTTTGGGTAAATTCTCTATATACTGAAACCTATGATCTTTAGTGTTGTTTTAAATTTTCTAAACACATTCTTTATTTTTATTAATGTATATTAAGCTCTCTTTCATGGTTCATGAGCATCGTTTTAATTTTTTGTCATGTAATTTAATAAAGGAAAATTGTTACGCAGCTACACAGACTATGCAGCATCACATGGCCAACCATCCAGAGTAAACAAATGTATCGAAACCTACACGAAGTATATGTCGCACATAACGACATGTGATGATTAGCAAAAAATTATGTGTTTAACATCACAAACCCACTTAACCTCGTCGGAACCCGGTTAATCTCTTCGGAACAATAAAACCGAACCCGATTTACCCGGTTTTTAAAAAAACCCGACCCACCCTTAATTAACCATAAACCCGACCCAGATTTAACCTAAATCTAAAATCTGGTCTCTCAGACCTTTATCTCCTTCTCTCAACAAGAAAAAAAGAAACAGAGGCTACTGAGTTACAAGAGGAAGACGAAGACCCGAGAGTGTGAGACGATGACTTACAACGCTGAATCTTCGAGTTTTAGGCGGAGCAGATCTATTGGAGGCAGAAGAATGTGTGACTGTGGGTTGCCCGCCAAGATTTTCACTGCGTGGACAAATAAGAATCCTGGGCGAAAATTTTTTGGTTGTGAACTGTATAAGGTACACAATTCTTCTGCTCACAATTGGTTACTATTTTTTTTGGAGTGAGTACATCTTGTATGTATTTGGGTATAGGAAATGGGCAATGAACACTGCAAATTCTTTGAATGGTTCGATGAAGGAGAAGTCACTGGGTGGCCAAAAAGAGCGTTGATTGAAGCTAGAGATGAAATTAGAGAGAAAAGAAGAGTGATCAATGAACTGAGAAATAGAAATTTGGAACTTTCTATGGAATTGGAGAAGAAAGAGGCTGCAAAATCAAATGGAAGTGAAGATGAGATGAAACGTTTGAACCCCAACCTTGGTTGGAAGAATAAGTTTCTGAAACTGTGTTGTATTGTTAGTGATTAAGAGTGTTGAGTCTTCTGTTTCTTTTCCTTTCTAAAGACTAGTTATGTGATGAATGAGTCTTATGTTTCTAAAAAAAACTGGTTATGTAATGAATGATGAATGTGTAATGTGATGATATTTTAGGCTAGTATTGAGATGTTTTACATTTATAAGAAGCTTAGAATGACAAACTATAATCATAAACTAGAAGTAGATAAACCAGTTCAAAATGGAATACATAGTTGAAGTTTAAACATTACATCATCGTTAACATGATAGAACATGAAAAAAGAAGCTTTCCGAGGACATGTTAAAACATGTAAAACAATCCTAATAAGGTACCCGAGAACATGTTACCACATGTAAATTGTTTTTCAAAAAAAGGATAAACCTCCCTTCAACCGAAAAGCAAAGCTGCCAAGCGACTGCTTCTTCTGAGGTTTCGTTGTGGTGCTTGGTTTCCTTGGCTTGGTTGGCTTGGCTGAGGTGCAGTAGAAGAAATAAACTCAACTTCTACTTGATCTTCCATTTGAGCTGCCAAATCAGCTTCCATTTCAGCTGTTTCCTGAGCTTCATCGTTTGCTTCATCTTGACCATTCCTTGCAGCTGCTTCTTCAGCATCTTCTTCACATTGCTTACTTAGCCGTCTTCGTTTTTCCCTGGTCTCCGGAGACTGTCGAAAGACAAAGAAAAACTCAATAAGCGCAGACATAATCAGCATAAAACACACTTAAGAAAATAAGATCATACCTCAGTGGGGCATGTCCTTGAGTTATGACCTTTCTCACTGCAAATACCACAGTGTGGTACCCTTCCTTTGCGACCAACCCTCTTTTTTGAGGGTGACTCATGTACTCCTTTGATCCTAGCTTTTCCCTTAGGTCTTCCTGGAGGACGTTTGTAAGGTGGTCCAACAATGCGTCCTCCTCCACACTCAACCCAAAATTTTGGTCCATTGACCGGCTTCAAATCTCTTCGATAAGTCTCTCTCCATTTCTCGGTCGTGTAGTAATCAGATATGTAGTCTTCAACCAAGCCTGTGTTCTCCCTGATCGCACACACAGCATGACGACATGGAATCCCAGTTAGATCCCACTTTCTACACGCACATGTCCTCTTGTGCAATTTCACCGAGTATCCATTAGTTCCCTCAACAACCTCATACCTCCCACCAGTGCTAGAGACAGAACGACAGTGTTGAGCTTCATCACACGACTTCTCAACCTCCTTTCTTGCTTTCTTAGTATGCCTTGCAGGTTCCTTACGAGCTAGTTCAAAGCGGTTGGCAATCCTTTGCATTGCATCTCTCCTTATCAGCTCTAACATCTGGACAAAAGGTTTCTTCCGTGCCACCTTTAGAGTCCTATTAAAGGACTCTGTCAAGTTGTTGTGTGTGTCTGCACAACAGCAACCAATCCTAAAAAACGCCCTACACCAAGTCCGGTGGTCTCTCTTAAGGAGCTCATCACATGCCAAGGGGTCAAACTCTCTAAATGCAGCTAAATTTTGCTTGAAATCAGCTTCATTGTAGCTGCTTGCGACCCTCCAAAACATTGGCTTCAGTGTGTCTGACTTGTGCAGTTTCTTCAGATTGGCGTAGATATGTCTTGCACAAGCCCGATGCTCTGCCTTTGGCAACTCAGTAGCAACACCGTGGATCAAACTTCTGTGCATATCAGATATTATTGTGATCTCATCGCCTTCACCCAAGTCCAAGTCGACCTTGACTTTGTGGATAAACCACTCCCAATTATCATTATTTTCAGAAGAAACTACAGCCCACGCTATCGGGTATATCTGGTATTAGGATCCCTTCCAATAGCAGTTAATATCATTCCCTGCATTGAGTGCTTCAAAAACGTACCGTCCAAACCAATAACTGGTCTGCAGTGTTGCTTCCATGAAGTCTTTAGAGCCGCAAAGCATAAGTACATTTGTGAAAATGCTTCACTTCCATCTTCTCTACGAGTTGTGTTGATCTCCACAGTAGTGTTTTTGTTGGTCCTCTTGATTTCATGCTCGTAGTCTCTAAGTCTTGCAAATTGTTCATCAGTTTCAGCTTGCAACTTATCGAAAATCAGTCTTCTAGCAACTTGTGACTGAGCAGGCGAGATGATAATGTTGTATCTCCTTTTCATTTCATCTTTGATCTCCGGTGCACTCATCTCTGGATCTCGCCTTATATCTTCAAGAAACAAATCAGCAACAACAGGGCTCTTGATAAGCTTGCACCGCCCCACAGGATGACATTGATGCTCATCTTCATATACCTTAACCATCCATTTGCCGATAGGTTCTTCAACAGAGCAATATATCCTCCATCCACAATTCTTTTCACCACACTTTGCACCAAGCTTAGTCTTTTCCCATCTATCAAATATCACATTACGCCCAGTCTTCAGGATGTATCTTATGACATTCTTCTTAAATTCTGACCCACTGCTGAAGAGCTGTCTCAAGCTGAACACTCCATCCGGTAAACCCCTTGCACTAATCTCTCAGCTTGTTCTTCTTCATCACCAGATGAATCGTCTGTAGCAGGGTACACCTCATCTTCGTCTGGTATCTGTTCCTCATAGTTCACATTGTCGATGTCTACTATATCCTCTTCAACAACTTCCGCCTCATCATTCGATTCTGAAGATTCTGACAAGGCATCTTCTGAACACTTCTCATCATCCGAGTCGTCTGCAAGAGGATCATACAAAGTGTCTAACGCCTCATCTTCATCTTCATCAAACATCAAACCCGTCTCAGAATTCTTTTCAGCCAGCTTTTCACAGAGCTTCTCACACTGTTTTTCAGCTCTATCATGCAGACCCTCTTCTTCTGGTTCAACGTTCATAACCCTTTCTTGAACTCCAACATTCGTGCTACCTTCTTCAGCTAGAACAACCCTATCTCTCTCTACATAGATGTCGAGCTCCTTGTACCAACGCGCTGAAGATTCCATTCTCTTCTTATTGGCTTCGACATTTTCAAATAAAGGTTTCCTATCTTCCAACTCATGGAATGGTAGCTTGAACCACAACTTCCCAATCACTATCCTTTTCTCAAACATCTTCATTACCAAGTTCGTGAAAAGAGAATCCGCATCCAACTCGAACTCGTCGACGGTTCCATCTACATAACACAATCCACCTTCATCTTTAAACCGACCAGAGTGAAAGCATTTCACTTTCACCGAGACACTACATCAGAAAGAACAAAGATACTTTAGAATCTCAAATCCGACATATTGCAAACCCAGAAATCAACCATTTAAATTCAAAGAAATACCTCATCTCGACTTGATTCTTCACCGATTCACTCTTCTCTTGCGAATTTAGCCACAAAATCCACTTCTTTTGCACTTGTTCGTTCTCTCTCTCTCACGATTCGAAGAACGGGGAAAGTTGAGTTCTTGATTCGATTTCTTCTTTCTCATTTTAATGGGCTTCTAAATTGCAGAATTGGGCTAGATTTAGGTTAAATCTGGGTCGGGTTTATGGTTAATTAAGGGTGGGTCGGGTTTTTTTAAAAACCGGGTAAATCGGGTTCGGTTTTACTGTTCCGAAGAGATTAACCAGGTTCCGACGAGGTTAAGTGGGTTTGTGATGTTAAACACATAATTTTTTGCTAATCATCACATGTCGTTATGTGCGACATATACTTCGTGTAGGTTTCAATACATTTGTTTACTCTGGATGGTTGGCCATGTGATGCTACATAGTCTGTGTAGCTGCGTAACAATTTTCCTTTAATAAAACTTCATAATTCTTCCAAAATTGGTGGACTAACCACGATAAAATCGCTATTCTCAAGAGAAACGGAGACAACAAAGGTTACAAACCTCTTTGACCTTCATCATATGTTACATAAGGTTGAAAATATGCATTAAAAAAATTTTTCATATTTTGAATTTTTCTCAAAATCTATGGGTTAACCCCTACGAAAATATTGGTTTTTCGGTAAGTTCTATATACTGAACCTATGATCTTTAGTGTTGTTTTAAATTTTCTAAACACCATCTTCATTTTTATTAATTTATATTATAACTCTCTTCCTGGTTCATGAGATCTTTTTTTTTTTGTCATGTATTTAGTAAAACTTCATAATTTTCCAAAATTGGTAGACTAAACCACGATAAAAAACTATTCTC